>NC_134270.1:166609136-166909136 GCF_031893055.1 Leptodactylus fuscus | reverse complement strand
CTTTATTCCATGCTTCCATCATGGCTCCCTGTCTAACAACTCCTCCCCCTAAACTCAGCTCCTCCATTACTACCTCACTGTTGTTAGGCAGACAAAGCAGAATAAGTAACATACAGAACATACTTATAACAACGCCACAGTGTTACTACTCAAAATTACAGCATTTGTGTGTTTTGTGTCTTTGCCCCCTGCTGAGTCTGTCTGATAACATAGTAAATCTTACAGAAGGAGATGGCACCTTATACTAGCAGCTGTTCAGCAAAAGCTCCTTCTGCCGTGAGAACTCTTGGTCCAAAATCAGACATCCATCTGCAAGGTCAGCAAATGTAATCCAAAGGAGTCAATAACAGCAAATAGATAGAAAGCAAAGACTGTAATTGTAGCTAATACTGAATCATATGAACAAAGTAAGACACGGAACAATCCTGCACAGAATATCTGTCTGTATCTACTGAATAAGCATCTGCAGCTAATAAAAGAGAAAAGTAATCATACAAAGTAAATAAAGGCACAGAGCGTAAGAGCAGATCTTGGCGAGCTTATATTACATGTATGGCAGATAACAGAGAGAGAGAGAGAGAATAACAGGAACCAAGAAATGTCTTACTGATTATCTTATCCTTTGGGAGTCATTGCAGAGATACATTACATTACTTATCCTGTATTATACTCCAGAGCTGCGCTCACTATTCTGCTGGTGCAGTCACTGTGTACATACATTACATTACTTATCCTGTACTGATCCTGAGTTATATCATGTATTATATTATACTCCAGAGCTTCAATTCTCTGTAATGTTACCACATGTCTGATCTCAGAAATCTCCAATGATCAGCTGTTTCTGTTTGGAGCAGCTTTAATGGCCCCAGCACACAGTATTATGCCCCATAGTGGCCCCTGCACACAGTATTATGCCCCATAGTGGCTCCTGCACACAGTATTATGTCCCATAGTGGCCCCTGCACACAGTATTATGTCCCATAGTGGCCCCAGCACACAGTATTATCCCCCATAGTGGCCCCTGCACACAATATTATGCCCTATAGTGGCCCCTGCACACAGTATTATGTCCCATAGTGGCCCCTGCACACAGTATTATGTCCCATAGTGGTCCTTGCACACAGTATTATGCCCCATAGTGGCCCCTGCACACAGTATTATCCCCTATAGTGGTCCTTGCACACAGTATTATGCCCCATTGTGGACCACCCATGAACAATTATTATACTCTGTTATACTTACACCTCCTGGGTTCCAGCACACTCCCCACAGATCTCTTCAACATTGGACCAGAAATCAATTGACCCAGGCTAGCGTTACAAGGCCCTGGCCTGTGCCACGTGACGTCACCACCAGGCCCAAAGCCTGTTTTTTTTTTGTTCCCCAACCTATAGAGATGAGCGAACAGTAAAATATTTGATGTTTGTTATTCATTTCAAATAGCCATTCAATATTCGACTATTTGATCGAATATTGAATACCATTATAGTCTATGGGAGAAAATGCTTCGTTTCAGGCGATCCCACCATTCAACTCAGGAGGGTCACCAAGTCCACTATGACACCCCAGGAAATGATGCCAACACCTCTGGAATGACACTGGGACAGCAGGGGAAGCATGTCTGGGGGCATCTAACACACCAAAGACCCTCTATTACCCCACTATCACAGACTAACAACTACACACTTTCCACATTCAAAAAAACTCTATCAAAGTGGGAAAATACCTGGAAACCTTCTTTCTTCCCCAAATGGATGGACACAAACCCAAATTTAGGCTCAACAAACATTAACAAGCACCCTTTTAAATCACGTTCCCCATGACAACCACGGATGGAATAGGCAATGGGAAATCCTTCAGTCCCCACCCTGAACTGTCATTGTGGGTGTGTGTGTGTGTGTGTGTGTGTGTGTGTGTGTGTGTGTGTGTGTGTGTGTGTGTGTGTGTGTGTGTGTGGTAAGACCTTCCAAAATTCACTTTTCTGGCCCTTAACAGGAGCCCTTCCAAACAAAGTTCCAGGCCCTTAAGCTGAACTACCAGCAGAGATTGAGGCCCTTCAGGTGACTTCAGCCTCTACCTGCAGAGTTTTAGGCCCTTGGAGTGAGTAGAGCCTTGCACCAGCAGAGTGTTAGCCCCTTTAAAACTCTTTGCCCCTAAAACAGCGGTTCCAGAACCATCACTCTCATTGTGTTGGATTGATGCAGTGGATTGGACTGAGGACCCAGACATTGACCTTGATTTTAACTGTCAAATTGATAACGTTTTGGCATCAAGTCCTGGGGGTAACTTTTATTTAGAGGACCGCAAAGGGGGAGAATTGGCTGAAACCACTACTAGCGGTAATGGTTCTCTAATATCGGACTCTACATTACCTCTACAGGGTTCTGATCAGGTGCTAATTGTCCAAACAACATGCTCCAGTACTTTACATGTAGATCAGAAACCACTTTCCCTTCCGAGAGACTGTAAATGGACCCGAAAAGAGGTCCTGGGAGGGCGGAGAAGTAATGGCTGCAGTTGTACTACATTTATATAGCAGTTTTCAGTGTTCTAGTACCAGTGTCCGGTGCTTGTACTGCTTGAGTTATTGGTTGAAATAATGTCACAGAAATAAATGAAAAATCTTGCAGTTTGGGACTTTGGTGTGAGCTGCGACTCCGCCTTCTTCCCAAGTTTGATTTCATTGCTATCTGTTGTTATCTTTGCTTTTGTTCAATAAACTTTGAATTAAAAAAAAAAAAAAAGAAATAAATTAAAAATAAAAGGGGTAGACCCTTAAAAATTGGATTGAGCTGATATAGCCTGACTGAATTTCTGTCTCTCCCAGCTAGGTTTTGGGGTTACACATCCTGGATAGAGATGAGCGAACACTGTTTGGATCAGCCGTTCCGAACAGCTCGCTCCCATAGAAATGAATGGAAGCACCTGGCACACAGACTTTGCCGGCGGCCGGCCGCTTAACCCCCTGCGTGCTGGCCGCTTCCATTCATTTCTATGGGAGCAGGCTGTGAGCGTGCTGTTCGGAACGGCTGTTCTGAACAGTGTTCGCTCATCTCTAATCCTGGATATCTGGATTGAGCGGACATAGCCTGACCTAATTGCTCTGTATCCTTGTTTTGGGGTTACACAGCCTGAAAAGCTGGTTTGCACGTATATAGCAAGAAGTAACTGCAGTGGATTGCTGCAATTTTGAGTGCGGACACCCGTAATAAAAGCTGGTTGGAACGTATATAGCAAGATCTATATACTCCTCTCCCTTTAGTATATAGCTTTGAGAAGAGCTGTTGTTGTTCGGTTTTTCCCTGCCTATCTGAAGCTAATCGCTATCTAGCCCTCAGCAGATCTTTCTCTCCCTATCTCTCACCGGCAAATGACGAATATTGGGCTGGACTATTCTTATAAATTGGAGGTCACATGTTTTCGGCAGCCAATTGGTTTTTACAATTTTTTTCACTGCCTCCATTGTCATAGTTCCTGTCCCTCCTCCCCTGCACAATAATTGGTGCAAAAAACGCGCCAGGGAAGGTGGGAGGAGATACGAATTTTTACTGCGTATGCGGCCTGGTATTCGATTGGGAACGAATAGCTCGAATGGCCCGATATTCTATCGAATATGTATTCGATCGAACGGTGTTCGCTCATCTCTACTAACCTCCCCTGGCCCAAAGATCATTGTACTCTGAGGTCTGAAAGGACCCCAGAGTATAACGCTAACAGTGTTTGTGGTGTTCGCGGTCCCGCAGCCTCACTTACTGATCCCCCCTCCTGATCACAATCGCAGAAGGGGAAGCGCAGGCAGCCATGAGCAGGAGTGGGGATTGGAAAGTAAATAGGGCCCCTTACCTGCTGGGGTTAGTACAACAGGTAACGGCCTATTAAAAAATATATAAATAAAAATCAGGGGCCCTCATCTGTAATGCTGAAAGCTCCACAGTAGATTTTGGGCCCTGGGTTAGAAGATGTTTAAGGCTGTGCCCTTAACTGGCCTGCTCATCAATGGAGGAGAACGGGGACTACAAGTGCCACCCATCGCCCCATGTGAATTGAGTGGTGTCCACCATTCTGTTAACCGTTATGAGACTTTGAGGACAGAAATCTCTGGCAGTCCCATAGAAGTGACTGGAGAGTTGGCCATGTATGTGAACCACTGCTCCATTCACAAGGGGCACTCAGGGCTACTTGTAATCCCCCATTCTCCTGATCACATATAGGATGTGATCTATAAGTTCCTCTATGTGTGACTATCACCTCTGTTTTGCAAACATTAAGCTACAAGACACCCCCAACATCTCAGGATCCATCCCCTTATTGTAGACACCGGCTGCCATATGCCTCAGCCTTATATAAGATGTAGCTGTGATGGGTATTTCACAGACCCCACTTCATCATTTGGTGTAATTCATTATAATATTTGGGGGAATTTTCTAAGTAAAACTGCCCAGAAAAATAAGATCAAAACTTGTATTTTATAACTTTTCCTGGTTCTCATTTCCAATTCTACTAATTCAGCACCATAAGTAGCGGACAGCACCACAGCCTCCAATATAGGGCGTGTGCAGTATACAGACACTATACAATGTATGGCGCTATGAAGACGCCACAACACTCACCCCAATGCTGCAGTCTCTATATACAGCTGACAGTCGGGGAGCGGTTCCAGGTTTCGGGTCACCACCGATCTTCAATCAATGTCTTATTCTAAGGATAGGTCATCAATTTATAAGCCTGGAAAGCCCATTTACTGTGAGTGTCAGCAATGATGCTGTTACCTATAGTCCTCTGTACAGTGATGTTACATCACAGGACCGGGCAGTATGACACCACAGCACAACTGTCAATCATACGGCTGAAGCTCCGCCCACTGGGTCAATATCACACAGCAGAGGTAAGTACGAGATAAGTGAAGATTTTATGATTTCTGATACATGGATGTACTTTCTTTTATTAGAAGACACCGTCATGTAGTGTTTCATTCATACATCTTATACCAGAGGACAACCTCTACAAGACAGAGTAAGGCAGAGGCCGACGACGTCCCAGAGTTACACATCAGATATACAGACAGTAAGACAATTGGTGTTTTTGCCAGCAAGACAGGGACGACACTGAGGTCCACATGAGGTTCCGTTGCATGCTCTGATAATGATAGGATTTCCTAGAGACAAAGGAAACATATTATTAAACAAGGTGCAGAATATTATAGGACTTGTAGGGATCCAGGAGGTGACCTGCCAAGAGCCAAGATGTCTATGGTAGAGTAAAACCATCCTGGCTCACAAGTAGAACAATTAGGAAATACGGAAGGTCAGGAAGACCTCAGCCCAGAAGATTGGGGACAGTGGGCTAAGATGTATTGGGCATAACCATATCTGAGAGTAAGGTTTAAAACGATACCATTATATATGTTACAATTTATGGTACATAGCCCTTTGCAGCCGCACATGGTAGTAAGTCTCTAAGGGGCACACACAAAAGTACAAAAAAAAATTCAGAATTGCTTAAGCGCTTGTCGGAGAACCAGTTACTTCTAGGACCTTGCTCTGTTTGGAAGGAAGTAGGACCGGCACTGGTCCCGTTGCCATCTAAAATTCTCCCCGCGAACCTCCTCCCTTACCTCTCCAGTCAGACCTTGGAACTGTATGAAACTTTTTGGTCTCATCTCCGGCATAAAACGCTAAATGACATTTTCCAGAACGGCAAACCCATCTCTGAGGACTCACTCCGTGCCCTTTGCCCTAACTCAAATCTCACTTTTCTGCATTACATGCATTACAGCCGACTTGCCTCCTCCCTGACCACAGCTCCAAGATTGTATAGAGACCTCACTGTCTTTGAGAAATCCTTGGTGATTGGCACAAGACTCAACAGGAAATTATCCAGCTGTAGATCATACTTAGATTCTCTTACTCCCACATCCGTACCTGGTTACATCCGTTCATGGGAAAAGGAACTTCAAACAACTTTCACGGCCTCAGATATAGCCTTTATTCTTAAACATTCCCAAGGCTTTTCGACATGTGTACGACTACGTGAGATGCATTATAAACTTCTCTCGAGATGGTACAAGACTCCCGAGTGGCTCTTTGCATATAACTTGTCGCCCTCTGATACCTGCTGGAGATGTCAGAAATCTAAAGGCTCCTTCCTTCACTTATGGTGGCATTGCGAACTGATTCAACCTTTTTGGAGAGAAGTTCAAAGCATCATCAGACGGATTACTTCTCAAAAAATCACGCTCTCCCCATCTTTGATCTGTTTGTCGGCACCCCAATCTAATTTCGTGCCTTCAAAAAATAACCTAACGACTCATCTGCTAGAGACAGCCAAGTCCCTTATCCCTCTACACTGGCGTCAATCTGCTCCTCTTTCTATACCGGAATGGCTGAATAAAACTGATCAGATTGCGAGATTCGAAGAACTCTTGAGTTGGAGCACGTTCTCACACGAGAAGTTTCTTTGCACCTGGAGCCCAAGGATCGCGTACCGCAATTCCCATATTTCCACTGACATAGTGCCTTGAATCAGTTGTTTTTTCCTCCTGAATTCAGTACCTACCTCATTTACTCTTTCCTTAGTCACGCAGTTTAATAGTTATCTTCCCCCCCTTCCTTTTTTTCCATATCATTCTACACTTGTCTTCCTTTCCCTTATATCCTGCCTACTACCTTCCTCCCCCCTTCTCCCTTCATTCCTCATCCTTACCATTCAATAGCTGATTGTACCTTATCCATAATCCCCCTTGGTTTCCCCTCCACCTCTCCCCTTTTCTATTGTACACCACTCCAAGAATACTTACCTACTTTCTTACATTGTACTCTGGTTTACTTATTGTATTTCTCCTATGTTTGCAATCTTCCTAATTTGTTTCCAGCACTTATATTTATCCTACCTTTTCAGTATTTCTCTGTATTGTATAAACTTGTTGAAAATGTTCAATAAAAATTGATTTACAAAAAAAAAAAAAAAAATTCAGAATGAGAATTAGCCCCAATAATATTCACTCTAAGGGCTCATTGGCCGTCTACTAGCCCTTGTATTATCATCCAGCACACGGCCCCATAGACCACACGAGCATTGTTATATTAATGGTCCATGAGAACGATCTATCGAAAAATAGAACAAGCTACTTCACGGGCCAAGTTCATGGATCCCTCAATGGACTGATGTCCGGTATACACTCGGCCATGAAAAAAGTCTTCTATCATGGCCGAGTGCAGGGCTTCGCAGTGTGCATGCCCCTCAATGATGTCCTAGCAAGTATAGGAGCGGTAGGATCCCAGTACCTTGGTATATGTGCCCCACTTTATTTACAGGGTTTGGGTTCTGTATTTGTGCGTGAACTAGAGAATGATGTGCATTTAAGAATATTTAAAGAGAACTTGTCACCAGGTGTGAACATCACAATGACATGGAGGATTAAATAGACACTGCCACCTATCGAAATCCATTCAGCCATTCCAAAGATATAAGTCCTTTTGGTGTTGGACCAAGTACATTGGTCCCTACGCTGTGGACAGGTGGATTTTTTTTTCTACATCAATAAAATATCTTGGACAACCCCTTTAAGGCTAAGGCCCTATGAAGAAGCAGATTTTCTTCTGCTCTTTTCTCCCCAAATGTGTGGTTTCTAAAAGTCTCATTCACTGGTTATGGTAAGGGCAGAACATTTGTATGGAGGGATATTTTAGTATAAGGCAGTTACATATAGTCTTTATACATTATGGCAGATTCTCACCTGTGGTGACGCCAAACTCCTGGAAGCACAAAACAGCGAGAACTAAAACATAAAAAACATCATTACACTATTAAGGAAATAATTCCCAATCTGTAACACAATATAACATACAATGGAGTCTACGATGTCCCATCATAGTAACTAGCTAGATACATTTGTATCCCCTTGTCATATGACTAGTTATTGATCTGTATTATCATCCCGTATACTGTCTAACCTGTAAGAATATACAGTATACACTTATACATAATATAAGTACAGCATCGGGCAAAATTTTAAGGACGATGTGGAAAACAATGTTGCGCAGGGAGAACACTTTCAGAAAAAAAATAGTTAATAGATTATTTTTGTTCATTAGCAAAATGAAATGAATGAAGGAAAGAGAAATGTAAATCCCATTAATATTCGGTGTGACCTTTGCCCTTTGCCTTCCATCAGTTCTTCTCGGAACTTGCAGGCAGTTTTTGGCTAGTTGTTCCCGCCATCTTGGAGAACTAAGCCCATCTGTAGATGTAGACTTGCTCCAATCCTTCTGTCTATTCATGTCATCCCAGACAGACTGGATGATGTTGAGATCGGGGCTATATCTGTGGGGGCCGATTCATCACTTCCAGGACTCCTCCTCCAATGGGCAAAGGTCACACCAAATATTGATGGGGTTTGCATTTCTCTTTTCTTCCTTCACTTCATTGTGTTCATTGACTAAAAACAAACTATTAACCCTTCTATTTCTGAAAACATTCTTACCTTGAGGTATCTTTACACACCTGCCGGAAACGTTTCCAGTCCTGATAACCATCTTACTGTTCATAAAATGCATTGTCACCAGGACTAACACTATTGTCCCTGTTCTGCCCATTTAGACACCTTTCATTTTTGTAAGACTTGGACATTGTGGTCTAGTCCCAAGACTGATCCAAGTACAACAGTTGTACATATAAGTATGGAGGTTACAACTCACCCAAAGTCAAAGCGATTGCTAGTCGAAGGCCCATCTTTTCACAAAATTTTCTTTTTCTGAAGAAAAAATTTCAAAAACAACTCATTAGACTTGATATAAGAATTTTATGTGATATGTGAAAAGATTATATACTCAATATCTGGAAGTCAAGACAACTCTGATCAAGTCACCTCTTCTACTTGAGGAAGAATAACCAGTGTATGCCAAGAATATTACAATAAGACCCTGTCTACTGAAGGAGCTTTAATACTTTGAAGAAGCTAAGGTAACAATAGGAGGAGGATGACCAACAAACAGGGTCAATATAGATAATAAAAGGAACTATGAAATGTCTTCAAGAAGTAGGAAGACAACTGGAGACTCAGGATGTTCTTAACATTGTAAGAGATGATAAGAGGAGAATATAGACCATTGTGGAAAAGTGCAATAAGAATAAAGATCTGGGAAGAGTCAAGGAGAAGAAAAGATGATATTCGGTAGAAAAACTCTAAGACCAGTTGCGGAAAGTGTTTATGAAAAGATGAGAAAGTCTTCAAGAATAATGACCTCAGTGAGAAGACAGGATATTCTGAAGAAAAGCTCCAAGAACAATGTCCTGGGAAGGGAAAATATAAGAAATGTATTGGGAAGAACCAAGGAGGAAACTCCACAATCATAGGTATATCTAAGACAACTTCTGTGCACTTTAGTCCTTATCTGCCTTTGTGCTCCTCTGCGCTCCTGATAGGGTTCTGGAGACCCAATGTCTGTTTAGTGCCTTATAAAGAGAAGATGTGTCATGTGGTTGATGATATCTCCTAAGATCATCATGTTATCTGCATTATATCTCATTTAATTAATCTATTAAATTTGCATAATTTGTACAAATGAGTCACTAAGTGAAGAAATATTCCTTGCACCCAATATAGACTGTACCTAGTCTATAGCATATAATTCATTGTAAATGTCCTGAAATTTAGAATTTCATAAAATCACCAATGACACCGGGGGTTGTGGTCACCTAACTACAGCTGTGGGACTTTCCTAAGATTATTGTCTATGTGGCTTCCCTAGTCTTTACCCTTACACAGAGGTCTGGCTTTCACTGTAGTGAGGCCACCTGGTTGCTGCCAAGGGACACCAATTTGAAGAACCAGGATCAGGCAGTGATATATTTAGGTAAAGTCAGGGCTGGCAGAGTTGGTGCACAGTCATGGTACAAGTAGGAGGTCGAGATAGGTAGCGTAGGTTCAGTAATCAGAAACAGAGCGTGGACAGCAATAGAGATGTATGAAGCTCAACAGTCAGATAAATAAGCTGAAGTCAAATACAAAGTGGAACAAACCAGAAACAAACCAGATACCTTTAGACAGGAACTTGCAGGATAATGTGTCCTGAAATGTGTGAGATCATCTAATATAACCAGGGAAAGGCTTGGATTGGTTAGGAACAGGTGGTAGGGTGGGTGGGTGGATGTAGGATGGGTGTAGGGTGGATGCACTGTGGGTGGATGTAGGGTGGGTGGATGCAGGGTGGGTGGGTGTAGGGTGGATGCAGGGTGGGTGGATGTAGGGTGGGTGGATGCAGGGTGGGTGGATGTAGGGTGGATGTAGGGTGGGTGTTTGTGCACCCAGGGAGGAGGATGCAGAGCACAAGGGCCATAACTGAGCAGGCAGCTGTGACCAAAAGCAAAAACAGGCAGCTAGTAGACACAAGCCATCAGTGCAACCCAGCTACAGGGTCGACCGCTATGATATGTATGCCCTTGATAACCTCTAGCAAATAACAAGAGGTTGCCTAAACGAGACCAAGCCTATAATTCTCTCTTATGAACAATTAGTAATTAGTGTATTCTTTATAGTGGAGTTGAGAACTTCCATCGTTGCTACAGGACTACAGACCAGGAAATGGACAGGTTATTGCTCTAGTTTCACGATATTAATCAAGTTTTGTTATCACTTACATCACTTATATCATTTACATAAATTCTATCACCTACATCACTGCAGCCTGATCCATTACACTTATATACCTGCTATTACCAGACCTGCCTATTGTGCACAAGTATGTGCAATACCGTACATTGTAATGGCAGATACAGGATACAAGTCCTGGTATATAATATAACTACAAGACCCCATAGATCAACTTTTTGAAGAAACTACAGCTTGCAAGTGAGTGTAGCAGTCTCTTCAATACTTAGCAAGCCTAGCACCGAGCATTGTATAGTGACTGTGCTTAGTAATTTGAAAGTCCCTTCAATTGAAAGAGGCCATTTAATAAATGAGCAGTGAGTCACTTAGCTAGAGAAGATTTAGCTCCAGCACCAAAACCTCGATGGCGATTATCTGATCACTATGACAATTCTCATATTAAAGGGTTTACAGGTCCCTATAATTGCCATATGGGTTACCAAAATACATGTTATTTGATCCGATCAATGTCAAACCCTCCATGTTCGACTCTAGAACTTAAGAGTAGTCCAAGACTTGGAGTTGGATTATAGGTGTCCGATACCAACCATATGGTTCAGAAAATCGATGGGTAAATAATGGGCTTTGGAATGATCAAATCTACAGAAATACTAAAAAGTGAAAGTATTACATGATACCATTAAGTAAATAATAAAAATGTTGCTTCCTCTCTCTCTCTCGAGACAAATGTTGGTCCCCTTTAAGACGTTCCCTGCTCTATACAGTACAGAAGTGCAACACGACCCTCGATGCTGCAACACAACACCTACAGGGGGAGTGACCCAGACCTCCAATAGCACCATAGCACCCCTATAACCGAGCTAAACCTCCTTGACTTTCATCCACATTCTCCTAAACTTACACCACAGCGGCCAAGACCACCATTTAGCACAAAACCAAGAAAAAAGATTACGAAATTCCTACCTCTTCTTGTGGTCTGTAGGTTACGGTCCTGCGGAGCTAAACAACTCAAGGACGTGGAGGTCAGAGAAATAGTCAAAGTGATTGTGAACAATTGCAGAGAGTTATACAGGAATAGTCTGCCCCTGGTGTATGCTGTGTATGGCTGTATAGAGGGGGGAGGGGTGTACTTTTACTTGTGACATTTTTTAGCATCATAAACTTCCTATTGTGTCGCTGCCTCCATCCTGCCGCACACAATAACCTCTAACAAGATCTTCGGAGTTATGTAACCGGAACAATTACAATGGACGTGATTTATACTGTTGCTTAATGTGGTGAGGACAGAAGTTACATTCATTGTATAGCACAGGGAAGGCAGACAGAGGAACATCATATGTCACGTAGAAGAAATGGAGAAGAGACTGATAGGAATCCAGCAACGTGCAACCGACCGGAGTAATCTGTAGAAGTGGAGGCGGTTAATCTAATCCTCAAAGATTTATCTCAGATTAACCATAAACCAAACCAAACACAACAGAAAGTAGAATATAGTAATAAAAGTGACAGATAAGGACAAGTGTAACTTTGGAACTCATCGACGTCCAAAGGAGGTGAAGATGGGGCAGTCCAGGACAGCGAGACAGCAAATGCAGGACTGTCCAATTGTCCCAAGGAGGCCCCCAATACCATAGGACCGAGTTAACCATTGCCCCATTTAACTATGGTTAAAGTAGCTCTGCATACATACAGAAATAAAATAAAATAGCATTATAAATGATCAAAAGCTATCATAAACTTTGTGATATAAAGGAATAGCATTTACTGATTTTTTATAAACACCAAGCATCCACATTTTTTGTTTATTTACTGTCTACCAAAAATTCACAAAAACGTAATGTTCCTTAAAGCTCCTTGGCCTAAAAGTCTCTTGGTTCCCTTACAGCCAAAGTGGAAAAGTATGTAAATTCATCAGAGTTGATAAGATATCTTATATGTTTTGGGGGCAACACGGAGACTCAGTGGTTAGTACTGCAGCCTTGCAGTGCTGGAGTATTGGGTTTGAATCCCACCAGAAACAGCATCTGCAAGGAGTTTGTATGTTCTCCCCCATGTTTGTGTGGATTTCCTCTCATTCTACAAAAAGATATATTAATAGGAAAAAAAAATGTACATTGTGATTCCTATATGGGGCTCACAAGCTACATAAAAAAAAAGATGCCCTATTGGTCTTTCTGCTGCTATTAGCCCCATTATGGCTGCAGAATATTTTAAATTTTGCTCTGAGGCTGTGGGCATGTACAATACATAACAGTCTGCCTTCACCATAGCCATTATTATTACTACTGGTTTCTTTAAATGTAATTCTCACAGGAGTAACTGTACAATAACTAAGAAAGAGAACCAGGACAGTGTACTCAAAATACAGGTTATGATGCAGCTAAAAAGATACCTGATACAGAAAAAGAGAGTTTTGAATATAATCTAGACAGTTTCTTACCATATACGACTAACATCCCATCAGCTATAACACAAGCAGTTAGTCAGAAGTAGATAGATCCTCCATACACTGACTGTGAGCTGTGAGAAGTTGCAGAATCCTCTCTGAGCAGTGTACAAGGAGGGAGCAGTACACACACACACATATATATATATATATATATATATATATATATATATATAAATTTTGTAACATATAGAGGCTGTAAAGAGAGATCTCCCGTCCCTTTCACTTTCTGCGTTTCAGTCTGTAGGTTTCTAAAGACAGACCTTCCCTAGTAACACTACATTACATTACTCCAGAATAACCAGATCTATTAAATATGAGCAATTTATCTGAAAAGTTAGTGATCATTGATGATGATGCAACTACTGTGTACAGCAGATGTGACATCTCTATATTATGTGATCTGACACAAGGTGAGTGTTAGGACGGGAGCCAGCTCCTCGGCGGTGGTGTGCTGAGGTGCCGCTGTGGTCCTTGTATGTGCCAGCACTGCCCCCAGTCCTGCGGGGGTTAATTCTTCTTCACTTACTAGTCTATATCTGGGTGTGTCCGTCTCCTCCTGCCTTGCTGGCTATTCACTGGCTATTCAGGTCTTCTGGGTGTTAGCTCCACTCAGCGTTCTTGGTGTTTTTTGCTGTTTGACTCTCTGCTTCTGAGTTCCTGACTCTGTTACCTGCCTGCCTTCTGTTGAGACCTCCACCTGCCTCCTAGACCACTTCTCCTTGATCAACAATTCTGTGTTCCGTGACATCCTGTCTTGTTTTGACTTTGCTAACATCTCATCCTTTGGTGACTGTGTGACCTCTTGATACCGACTTGGCTTGTACGACTATTCTACGGTATTGCTGCCATCAATTGAAGAATTCCTGCTACTTCATCCTTATCTGCTTTCAAGCCACCACCTACCTCCACACTTGCTCAGGTGAGTGTTTTTTGGGTTACTGGGTTCTGCTGTGACTTGAGGTACAGTGTGCATTCGGCGCTCTTTGGGCGGTTGCAGTTCTGGCCAAAAGTAACAGCCAAGTTCATCTCCACCATCCGGAGCTCTGGTGAAGACTTCTGGAGGCTTCTTCCACGGCGGTCCAGAGGGTGTTGGACGTTCCGCACTGTTTTACCTCAGTGTGCAGGGGAAACTGGTTTCCCGGGACTAATTATCTGTTTTGCACTGCATTTGGTTCAAAATAGTGAGGACGTGACTTGGCATAGAGACCACTTATCATATATGTGGCAGATGGAAGGAGTGTCACCTGCTTGTGAATCTCCTTGGCCTCCATTGCCAAGATGTTTTTGTCAATACATGAATGAGCTCTCACATTGAAGGCATTGCCATTGCTCCAAAAAGGAGTTCATTTGCATATTGACAGAGGTTCAGCAGACTCTATCCTATGTATCAGACTCCTTTTAAAGGAGTTATGTATAGAGATGAGCGAGTAGTACTCGATCGAGTATCACTCGCTGTTTGAATGTAAAAGTTCGATGCAGAACCAGCATTGATTGGCTGAATGCTATACAGTCGGCCAATCAACGCTGGTTCTTCTCCTACCTTTAGAAGTCTTCTCCGTGCAGCTTCCCCGCGGCGTCTTCTGGCTCTTCATTCACTCTGCCAGGCATCGGGCCTGGGCAGAGCCTACTGCGCATGTCCGCTTGTAGTGCGGGCATGCGCAGTCGGCTCTGCCCAGGCCCGATGCCTGGCAGAGTGAGTGAAGAGCCAGAAGACGCCGTGAGGACACTGCAAGGAGAAGACTGCTTGGAGGATCCAGCCCGACCCTCACTCGTGGACTTGGTAAGTATAATTTGATCGAATGTTGCCTACCCCTGAAACGAGCATTTTCCCCCCATAGACTATAATAGGGTTCGATATTCGATTCCAGTAGTCGAATATTGAGGGGCTACTCGAAACGAATATCGAACCTGGAACATTTTGCTGTTCGCTCATCTCTAGTTATGTACAGTAATATGACCATGCATATTTCAGTGGTCAGTTCCCCTTTTGATAACTCAATCTTTGGGGTTCTTCTCTCTGACCGCTCATAGATGTCAATGATACTCCGCACTGAGAGCTGCTCTTTGTAATGGCTCTATGCTATGTATAATAGAATAGGATCCCCCTAATATGAAGATCCCGTTCTTGCCTAATGGGTGATTTGGACAAATGTTGACTATTGCAGACAATCCCTTTAAGAAATCACATTGCTGTAGATGTTAGTGCTCAAAAATATTCGATGGTCAAGTGTGAAGAACATGTTTTGTGGAAATTATCGGATAAATTAGGCAAAGTAACTTCCTCCTCTATGACATGTTATGGAATACAAAGAATGGTCTAAATATAAATATTATTGTTCTAAACTTCTTCCTATTAATTATTTGGGTTTTTTGTCTCCCATAAATGCTTATAAAACCTGCACTAGAAAGGTGGGTAGTCCAGATCACCACCGATAGGCGTGTTTGGCTCACTTTACAGGTGCCCATAAATTTGTCTAGTTATACAACAGTTTGCAACATTGTGTTCTGAAACTCAAGATTGTAATTGAGCGTGACTGTGTCACAAGACTTTCCATGACCTCAGGCAGAGATCTTCTTCTATTCTCCTGTCATGTAGCTAGAACTTGTAGTTGATTGATTATTCCTTAACTAAATTGTCTTTCTTATATCGCTTCCATCATTTATGAGGCCATCTGGTATAAACAAGTCTATGAAGGTCATTTTGAGATAACAGGTTGGGCGCTCTTGATCCAAATCTCGTTTTCCAGTCAGAGAAGAAGGCTTCCTACTCTAAAGTGTTCCCCGTTCTTGGTGAAATGTCCACCTCTTCGCCTCTCGTGTTCCGTTTGGCTCTCCGGTCGTTCCCAACATTTCTGTGCTATGGAAGTAAAGATACTTGCTCTCAAACTCATTGGGTGGTCATCTGTCCATGACAACCTCATCCAATTGACACGGACATGTCAAAAATTTGAAGTAAAGCCTATCGACGGAAACAAGACAAGAACAATTACTAATCCTATAACTTCAAGCACCTTCTAATTTGGGATCCTTGCCAGGAAATATTTGATGTAATTTTATAATCTAGCTATTTAGATCTGGATCTTAATTTAGATCTGGATCAACCCATTTAAGATCATGGATCTTAAATGGGTTGGAGAAACTGATAACAAATCCTGAAACATGACCCATTGACAATACTTAAGGAATTCTTCTAAAGACGTTTATTGTTAGGATAGGTCAATCATATAAAATTGGTGGTGGTCCTACAATCTGCACCCCTGCTAATATAGTCAATAGGATGGTGCCATATCCTGCTACTAAGTAGACAAGGTAAATGGACCAGTGGGTCAATCCAGTATTCATGGCCTATCCTAACAATTGACAAATAATATGCTAGTCCAAGTAAACTCCTTCAAGAAAGGCTCTTCTAAATAATGCAATAGACGTGAAGATAAGACAGACCACACCAGTGAAGAATCAGGGCTTAACAAAATAAATACCATCAGTAAGAATAAGGAGTTGGAATCCTCGGCTCTTCATCTTAAAGGGTGTGAGTAGATATGAATTCTTGGAATGAGATTTGGATGGAGGAGTCTATTACATTTCAGATAATATCTAACGGTCTGTGTTGGTCTTTGACAAACCTTTACATATTTCAGGGTTCAATGAGATAAGGGGATCCTTAATGATCATCATAAACATGCTGTTAGGATGGGGTCCCGCAGGTTTTACTTCCGGCGCACAGCGCCACCTGCGGGTCGATCCAGCTCTCGCCCTAAGCGTCGGACGGTTTGTGGAGTCTAAGTCCAGCGTTTGGCCTACTGAGCATGCTCGGACTTTTTGAAGACGCTCTGAGGCTAAGTCTCATTCTCCCCCTACTGAGCATGTTCAGACTTTTTGGAGACGCTCTGAGGCTAAATCTCATTCTCCCCCTACTGAGCATGCTCAGAAATTTTGGAGGCACTCAGAGGCTAAGTCCCATTCTCTCCCTAATGAGCATGCTCAGACTTTTTGGAGATGCTCTGAGGCTAAGTCCCATTTGGCCCATACTGGGCATGCCCAGTGAGGTTATGGCCACTGCCCTGTGGGCGGGGACTTGCCTTTATATGGTGTGAGCCGATGTCCGCCAGGTGCTCACACTTTGACTATTAACTTTGAGACAGGAGGTCAGGGCTAAGTTCCTGTGAAAGGCAGGTTGTCAGTTCTGGGATTCTAGATAGGATTCCTGGATACTGCCAGTAGGGAACTATTAGCCTGATTGAACTGTCCAGTAGGATTGTAGCTCCAAAGCTGTTTGTGGAGCCTTTGTGTTGCTGACCAGGGGTGACATTTAACCCTTGGCAGCCTTTGTTGCAGCCAGTTCACATTGGAAGTTTGCTAAACTCACTTGCCAGTGAAGACAACTGGTGTAAGCCTCATTGCAGCTGTTTCACATTAAAGTTGCACAAATACACTTGCCCAGTGAAGCCAACTGGTGTAGGCCTCCTTGCAGTCTGTTCACATTGGGAGCTGCACAGACACATTCACCCAGTGAAGTTAACTGGTGAACGTGTGTTGCTCCCTGTTCACACTAGAGCCGCACAGACATACTGCTGCCCTGCTTAGGCAGACGGCCGCCCTCCTGGGGGTTGTGGACCTCGGCTGCAGCCACTACTGCAGTCAAGAGGTTCTGTTAAGTTATAATTTATGTATATAGACAGATCCTTAACACGTGCTCTCAACTTGTAATGCCTGAGGTGAGATAGAGTCTAAGTGAATAGAGATATCTATCGCCCAAAATCTCACAACCATCGGGAGCAAAGTCTGCTAAAAAGAATGATGTGGTATTGACGAGACTGCGATGATGTTGGCAAAGGTCCTGGTGACGCTAGTTTTATTAGACACCTTCATGGTTATCATGGTCCTAGCTTGGGCATGGTCATTGATAAGGCTACATTCACATGACAGAGATTTTTTAATGGACAGCCAATAGCATTGAATGAGACAATTAACATGAATATTATATTGAAGGCCCATTGTCACGGAGTGTCAAAATATAGGTCATGTTCTATTTCTGGCCATTTCCATGGACTCCTTTATACATGTATGGGGGAGCAGTGGAAATGGTTTTTCTTGGGTATAAGATGGCCATGAAAAATTGATGATTTTTATTACTGTTTTGCACCTTGGCCTTGTACATCAAAACTGGTGCATGGTGCAGATTGTTACTGTCAGCCTCTCCTCCGATGAGGATCATGGTGTCACTAGATGTCCCCACTTTGACAGAAGTTTCCTCAGGTTATGGAATACATAAACAAAACAGCAAACAGGAAAGTCATTTACATATCAGGACATTGAGTAACGTCAAGGAGTAAAGACAATGAAAGACTTATTTACTGGGAAGTGTCTTCAGCAAGATGGATGACCTGAGATATTGGGAAACTGCACCGTGTACATAGTGATTATATAGAGGACGTGAGTCGTGTGTCATGGATATTGTATTTGAGTTTATTCTTGGCTCAACTCACATTTAGATTTTTTTTTCTGCGTGATTTTTTTCTGTTATATATTTTGTTGTTATGTCCCAATCCCCACAATTGGTAAAATTGTAAAATTACATAGCAATATGTCCCTTTCAGCCACATGGTCTACCTCTATGATATGTATATCCTTAATACGCTCTATATTCTGGACCTTCTCTGTATTATTAACATATACATGACATTAGCACATAGCAAGAGGCTGCCTAGACTAAACCAATCCTATAAATCTCTCTCATTAACCATAATTCATTATTGCAATATTTATAGCATCGAGGACTTTCATCATTGCTACAGGACTGCAGAGCAGGAGATGGACAGGTTATTGCTCATGTTTCACAATATTAATCTGATATGCAAAGTACAAGCTTATATCAATTATATGACTTATGTCACATATATCACTTACATCACTGCAGCCTAATTTATTACACTTATATACCTGGCACTAACACACCTGCCTATTATACACAAGTATGCGGAATACGGTACATTGTAGTGGCTGATAAAAGATGTTCCATGATATGCCTTATTCTCTCTAGCATATACCCTAGAATATTCTGAGAACTTTTCTGTCGCCCCTGTATTCTACTGTATGTTACTGCCTGTATAGTTCCTGAGCCAACCACAAAACAAGATATTGTGAAAACCCGGGAGATGAACATATTGGGTGAGCAAATAAAACTCCCTTAAATATAGAGATTTTCAGAGTAGCGCAGGCTGTGACATTATTCATTGGGTGAGCAACAAAAAAAAAATCTTTAGGTTAAGGCCTCATGTGGCGTCCCACTGCAGAAACATGTGTGCAGGAAAAACCGCGGCGGCAACGCATCACAGCGCTGTTTACAGAAAGTTCGTAGAGCTTTTCTCTTTGGAATTCCTGCTTTAGTTATATCTATTAGGAAACAGTCTTTTACAAGAAGGTGTGAATGAGATCAGGGAACATACGTGCAGAAATAACTATATATGTAAGGAACACGGGAGTTTCCTGATTGAGTGCATTTAGTTGCAGTGTTGTGCAAAAGTTTGACAGGTGCGGCCAAGTAAGAATGCTCTCAGAAATAGATGAGTTAATAGTTTATTTTTGTCCATTAAAAATTTTAAACCTAATTTCTATCCATATTTGATTTGAGCCCCCTATGGAAAAGAAGTCCTGGAAGTGATGATGTATACAGAAGGCTGTATTCACACAGAGTAACGCCAGCCGTTTTTTGTGTGCTTTTTGCACATAGCGCCGCGTGTACGTCGCGTTAACGCCGCGCTATTTAGCGGTGGCGTTGCCCGCCGTATATGCGGCGTTAACGCGGCGCTATGTGCAAAAAGCACACAAAAAACGGCTGGCGTTACTCTGTGTAAATACAGCCAAACCCTGATCTCCGCATCATCCAGTCTGTCTGGGATGACCTGAAGAGACAGACGTATTGTGGATATTGTAGACAATTTCCATTTGTGCTACCAAAGGAGGTGTTTTTTTGTATAATATTTCATATCATAAACATCTTGGCTTTGGTATCTCCATTATAGACACTCCTGTGAGTTACATAATGGATGAAACCATGATGGGAGCGATTTACACGGGTTATAATGTGGGTGATGCTATAAGCCTTGGTGGAGCCGTAGTCAGTGCCGAGGAGCAGTAAGGGCAGATAAGTACAAAAGGAACGAGATACATTTCATGTAGATGTACAATGAAAAAAACAAAAAAATCGATAAATAAATAATTGGGCAATTTTCAAGAAATGTTTTGGACTCGGTGGAGGAGCAGTAAGATTCTATACAGTGACAATAATGATTCTTATATGTTGTTCTTTACATCAATAGGGAAAGAAAACATCTCCAAAAAATCTATTTCCACAGGAATCAAAAATAGAAGGAAGAATGTGTCTTCAATTCACAACCGTGGCTTTGGGTAAGATCAAATGTTTACTGTACTTACAAAATTTGGATTGGCGTAAATAGTGAACAAACAGCAGATTAGTATCTAGGAACCGAACTACAACTGAGATGAGGACAGAGAAGGGGCAAAGGGGCTTAGCAGTCTTCATGCCGAATGTTTTCCTGGCTCTTATTTTCATACTAATCATACTTTGATATGAAATATTATCCTATAGTGATCTAAATTAGTTTAGTGGAAATGGGACCTGTTGTTGCACCCACAAGAAAGCTAAGAATAGGGGCAGCATGGTGACTCACGGTGACTCAGCCTTGCAGCGCTGGGGTCCTGGGTTCAAATCCCACCAGGAACAACATCTGCAAGAAGTTTGTATGTTCTCCCTGTGTTTGCATGGATTTCTTCCCAGTCCACAAAGACATACTGATGGGGTGGGGGGAGTACATTGTGATGCCTATATGCCTATATAATAAAAATATTCATTAGTTCTCTCCAGAGTTCTGTAAGATGCTATAGGACTGGTGACTCCAGGGCACTGACGTTCCATTCCTCCTGATGGCTGCCAACTTACTTATTGTTCCCACCGAGCTCTGTGTCCTCTTCATTGCTCAGGTTCCAATCTTCTATCTGTCTGTAGGGAGCATGTGCTAGTCCTTTCTATTTCTTAAAACCTGCACCAGCTAATCTCCACTAACTATATAAGTCTTACAGACAGTATGGTGACCAAGCAAAGGTTTCTACAGTAGATTACTAGTTCCCTGACAAGTTTAAGTTCCTGATTCTGATCTGCTACTGTTTTTGACCTTGACTTGATATCTGACCTTTTCTTTGCCTTCTGTGCTACACTCTGCCGATACCTTGTCTGACATTGGCCTGTTCCTGACCTGTTCTTGATCTGTGCTGCCTACCATGTCTACTTGCCTGACCAATGGGTGCACATAAACTCTTCCTGCCCTGACTTCAGCCTGTTACTTTACTCCTGCTTGGTTGAAACATTCCTTGATGGAGTGTCCGGTGTCCTCCTGCAGAAAAGTCCAGATCACTGTATAGGGGTTAACGGGTGAAAACAAGGGGGAGCGCATAGACAATACTCTCAAGTGTCACACAAAGTCAAACACCGACTGGTTGCTACAGATGTGACCCACAAAGCCTGTAATTAAAGTAATCAAAGAAGGAGGGAGAAGAAGGAGAAAGATAGGTCAGTGATTCCTACGTGTCTACATCTGTCCCCAAGTGGAACTATGGGTTAAATTTACATTAAAGTATAAACTGCTTCATAAATAAACTTAGATTTTTTCTTAATTATCTACTATGTCAATATTCCATGTACTTTATGTTATTTTTATGGTGAATTGTATAATTTTATTTTCCCACCATAATCATTGTGTTACTTGTTTCTTTCCCAGTTCTCAGTGTTTGGTGTTTCATTGACTTTGGCATCACTCCAGGTAACTAATTGTTCTAATGACAGTGAATAAAAATCTACTGATCCAGTCACCACACCATAGATCTTATAGCTGTCAGTATTATTGTCCTTGCCTTTACCTGGTAGGCGTCACTTAAAGGGGTTGTCCAGGCAGAAATGGAAAACCCTTATAACTTTTAAATCAGCTGGGTGCATTGAAAAAAAAAAAAAAAAAAAAGCATACTCATCTGATTCCGATGTTCCGGTGTCCTCCCGCTGCGTCCCAGTTCTTCTGCTCTGGCGGCTTCTACCGAGTCTCTTCTAGAGTTCTGCTGAAGCCACCGATTGGTCTCAACGGTCACACGACAACTGAGGCCAGTCAGCGGCCTCAGGAAGAGAAACTGTTATGTTACAGGTAGTGACATTGCATGCCCTTTTCTGATTGGCCTCAGGGATCATGTGACTGCTGACACCAATCAGCGGTTTCAGCGGAACTCTCAGCAGAGCATTGGGAATAGGTGAGTATGATAGTATGATTTTTTTTTTTTTTTTTTTTTCAATGCACCCGGCTGAGTTAAAAGTATTAGCCATTTTTGCCTGGACAACTCCTTTAAAGGAACAAGACCCAATCCCAGATCTGTACAAGGCACTCATGTACCATTTATAATAGTGGTGTCTTTGCATGTGGTTGCATCCTGTGTAATAAGATAAGAGATAAGATAAGATATTCCTTTAATAGTCCCACAATGGGGAAATTTCAGTGATACAGTTTCATAGACGGTACAGTAGTATATAACAAGAGAGAAACGCATAGAAGCTCATGGCAGATAGAGAAATCCTAGGAATCATAGCAACTAAAATGAAAGAAACAGACACACTGCAGGATCATTTAGTTCTCTGTGCGGAGTGATGTTAATAATAATACAGCCGAATGTGGTTGGAGGACACAAGGAGGGGTCACAGCATGTAGATATAACAGGCAGAAACAGACTTCCATTAATTTGTTTAATTCTATTAAGGGTTTATATCATATATATTGTAGGTTTTACCAAAGGAAATTGTCAGTAGACCTAGACCTCAAGGTGCATATTATCAATTGTACTAAACTTCTTCCCATTAATTATTTGTTTTCTTTGGCTCTAGCAAATGCTTATGGGAACTGCACTGAGAGAGAATGTGCATCTTCCTGTTTTCCAACGTGTTCCCGGGTTATACCGCAATCCACAAATTGTATTACTCTCTGCAGAGACCGTTGTGTGTGTGACACTGGCTATTTATACAACAGTACGGGACATTGTGTTTTACGTAAAGATTGCAATTAGGAGGGATTGTGTCACCAGCGAGACAAGGCTTTCCAGTGCCTCAGGCCAAGATGTTCCTCTAGGCTCCAGTCCCTTGGTTAGAAGTTAGAACTAACCTGTCTTTACCATATTACTTGCATCACAAGTCACTCTTTAGCTGTTGCAAAATTACAGTTACCAACATATTCTGACAGTCTAAAATGGAAATTGAAGTTCTCAACCCTAAATTGAGGACTAGTGCCCAACAGCAACAGTGCAAGGGAAACAGGAGATGGCATGGTGCCCAATGGAGTCAGTAATGTTCCTTGAGTAGCAATCCCCAACCTGTGGCTCTCGAGCTCATACAAAACCACAATCCCTAGCATGACATGATGGAAGCCATACATCTACAACAGCTGGACAACCACAAGTTGAACTTGTCATCGGAGGACTCAGGTCTAGAAACTGGACAACCCAATTAATATTAGCTTTGCCTATTCTTTATTCTGTACTGAAAATTCATCTTATCGATATTTATATGAATTGTACCCAATAAACTTCTGAACCAAATGTTTTACTTGTTTATTGTGAAATACAAGTATGTGGACCCCCAGTTTGGTGTATCAAGTATGGGGCAAGTAACATAAGGACTTCCATTAAATTTTTAAAATTCTATTAAGGGTTTATATCAGATATATTGTAGGTTTTACCAAAGGAAATTGTCAGTAGACCTAGACCTCAAGGTACATATTATACTCATATAGAACATAAGGGCATTTGGGAAATGAAGACATTAACAAACTGGAATACTTGGGAATAAACGTAACAAAATTGGTTCACCATAGAGTAGTAGGTTTAAATGAAGAATGAAGCGCTGCTAGATATAGAGTCACCCCAAAAAGTAAGGCTATATATGTATAACAAGCTACATGGGTTGTATCAGGAGAACTTAGCTCTCTAAGGTTACCTAGATGTCTGAAGACATGGCATCAAAGTATCTCGGCATTAGTATTATGTATAGACAAAATCTTTTGTCTGAGTCTCCTCTACTCATGTTAAAGATGAGATTCTATGGAATTTTTTGAGCACAAAAATTCTACCGAAGCAACAGCAGACAATATATGATTCTTCTTGCATTGTACTTCTTTAGACACACAGTACAAGGAGAGTCATAAATGTCTAAAGCAGGGGTCCTCAAACTTTTTAAACAGTGGGCCGGAGGCAGAGCAGGTCGCACAGACATCGGGAGCGGTGCCCTCCAATAGGTAAAGTGAAGTGCGCTCCATGGCCTGGCCCGAGCTCCCCAGGAGCTTCATTATAAATGCATGCCTGCCGGCGTTGTCGGCGGGGCCAGACAGAAGTGCTTGGTGGGCCGCATGTGGCCCACGGGCTGCAGTTTGAGGACCCCTGGTCTAAAGGAATAGACTAACCTTAGAACGTAGAATTATGCTGGCCAAACCTTTGATGGGAATGACAGACCATCTATATCGGTATTGTGGCCTCTGAACTCTCTTTTGGTTCAGGTTGGGGAAGGTCAGGGTGGGGGTTGTTGAATTTCAACATAAGCTATTATTTTGTTCCAAGAGAGATTGGTCACCACCTATCTGGCAGTAGTTTACTCCTCTCTCTATATGACAAAGGAATTGGACTAAAGGGTTTATTTGTCAGAGTAGATCATCAATATCAGATCAGTGGGACTCCTACTTCTGGTAGCTGTCATATCCTGATACTAAGAATACGAAGAATAGGATTCTGGTCCAAACTATGGAAGTGAAGATAAAACTGCACCACTGGAGTTTTGGAACTAACAAATGATATATCAGCCATCTTCAAGAAAAGGAATTGGAGTCTCTTGGTCTTGAGTTTAAAGGGTGGGTGTAGACGTGAATGCTTGGTCATTTTTCATGAAATGAAACTTGGAGTGTCTATTATGCTTCCAGTGATATTAAGGAGAGTCTGATCTGGCCTTAGGTAAAGATTTACAGATTTCAGGGTCCAATAAGCAAAAGGTCATTGTAAACATTCTCTATGCAATTTATACACTTGTAAAGCTCAAGGTTGGGTAGATGCCTCCATCCACAATGCCGCTGGGATTCCATCATACAAGATCCCACATGTACCTGGAGCAAGGTGCCACCAAGAATGATGAGTGGTATCAATGACACCTCGATGATATTAGTAAGAGTCCTGGTGAAACTAGTTTTAATGGTCACCTTTGCCCATTTCATTGTCCTAGTTGTACATGGTGATTGGTAAGGAAACCCTAAGGCTGAGGAAAGTTTAGCCTGTCACCATCAGCCTCTCCTCAGATGACCATCAAGGCGCTTCCAGTTGTTTCCTCTTTGTCAGGCGACTTCTGAGGTTACAATAAAGAAATTTACATATGAGGGCATTGAGTAACATCGAGGAATAATGATAATGACTGACATAATTAATGAGAAGTGTTTTTGGCAAAATAAACTTACCTGAGATATTGGGAAACTGCACCGCGCACATGGTGATTATGTAGAGGACGTGACCTTGTGTGTCAGGAATATTTCATTATATAGATGAGATGATCTCAAAGTCTGTCCCTCCTCTTATACAAGTCCTAGAGTGACCCGTCGGTTACCAGCTACTCCACACGCTCTGTCACAACCAAGACGGACATTACCCTGTATACCCATTCCTGGTCAACATGGTACAGAATTAGGACTTGCTCTGGCTTCCCCTAACTTATACTTCTTTGTGAGACCTACGGTTACACCGTTGCAAAGAGAGACTCCTTCTGTGTCAAGGGAAACAAGTGACTCCATTTCCTTAGAGGACTTTGTACCAGAGACTCCAGACACTCAGGTACTCCCTATTGACAGAGAGGAGGCCTCAAAGCCTGAAACAATTTCTCAAAGGAGATCCCAAAGGGTAAACAAGGGTTAACCCTCAGTTTGCTACAGCCCTTAAAAGAACTTGCCAAGATCAGCCATAGTAGACTGTGCATTTCAGCTGATCATCTGCCTTGGAAACTTTTGTTTATCTTCAATTCAACAAATAAGCCATATACCTGGTGCCATAGTGGCGACACCATGCTTGGACCGCCCAAAGTTCTACCTCTGTTTTTCTTGTTTGGTTCTAACCCATTTAACGTTTATTCCGTTTACTTTGGACTATGGAATATTTAAGCCATTGACTGTTTTCTGTGTTATTGGTAGCCCGAGGACGTGCTACATTCAAGAAGGGAGGGATGTAACCCCCTCACAGGAGTTACTAATGGTTATTTGGCCATAGAAGTGCCTTACATGTTATGATAGTTTGTGTATATGTCGCCATGTTCATTCTGTATTCATTTGTGTAATATTGTTAAGCTATTGTTCTCTGGTTTCACTTGTCCTAGTGAGCTGTGGTCTCCATCGCAACACACGCTATAGTGGGTGGATCTGTAGCTGGAACAGGAAATAGTCATAGCAGAGAAAGGAAGTAGTATTCTGTAAGCAGCCAGTAGTAGTGTGGCAGTGGCCATCTTGTGTGTCAGACACTGTGTGCTGTGAGGATTGCCACAGCAGCAGCAGGGCAGAGAAGCTGTGACAGCGCCCCCATCACTATCAGTAAGAGGACTGGATTACATCAGGCTAAGCAGAGCTATAACCCTGGCAGCCTGCACCGACCTCTACAAGGTAACTGAACTGTCTGCAGTAAACCAGAATCTGGATCTGCAGCCATCTTAGACTCTCTGCTAATACATGGGAAGGTGTCAGCCAGCTACAAGCCACTGTGCCACAGCTCACTGCTACAGGACAAGTGACCAGCAGATGCCTGTTACAATAAAGCAGTGAGGACTTCTACTGATCCTGGCCTGGACATTGCCTTCCTTGCAGCTAAGCCCTGGGCTAAAGCTCTTTGTTGGAGGGAGCACTGGCACCCACATCACCATCTCAGCCCAGGGACCAGCGGGTGTCCCAATACTCCAACTGGCGTCACATCTAACTGACTCTGCCTATTTCCCTGTGCACCTCTCCTGGGAGTTCTGGTGCCTATAAGGTCACCGTGACAGTCCAGCCTCCTGCACGGTTCTCCCGGGGTGGTCGCATATATATATGTATATATGTGTGTGTCTTTTTTCTGTAATATATTTTGGCATATTGTCGTTCCATATTCTGTGCGGTATTTTACACTCCCCTAAAATATAACAAAACTTCTGACTCCCTATTTAGCCGCCCTCTTAGTGCCCCATATACACTCCTAATGACTATGATCATGCAAAAAACAAACAGGGTTGGGGGATGGGGTTATGTTATATACTGCTTACCCAATAGTGTGTGTTATATGTATCATGGTCAGCATACACCCATGTATAATATCACCACCAATGCCCCCAATAATAACATCCTGGTCCCTAAACTACGGCCATACTGCCCCCATGACACCAGCCATAATGTTATACAATACACAGCTGCACATGAAACGTTCTCTGTAAATACGAGAGTGTGATTTACCTCCTAGCACAAACCAGTTTGTAATTTGTTCTTTGGGTGACGTTGTTGGCACCAACCTCTGCGATCTGCCCTGAGGATAACCAGAAGTCTTTTGTAAGATTTGGCCCGATATTAATGCCGCTATTGTGTGCAGGTTACATCCGTGATATAACATAGTAACACACAGTGCATAAGACACAGGCAAGAACTGTTGTACTGGCCTGGCTAATGATGTGAAATATATATATATATATATATATATATATATATATATATATATAAAAAAAAGGGGGTCCAACCCGTTACTAGCATGGTGTACCTAATAAAGTGGCTGGTGTGTGTGTGTGTATATATATATATATATATATATATATATATATATATATATATATATATATATATATATACACTCACCGGCCACTTTATTAGGTACACCATGCTAGTAACGGGTTGGACCCCCTTTTGCCTTCAGAACTGCCTCAATTCTTCGTGGCATAGATTCAACAAGGTGCTGGAAGCATTCCTCAGAGATTTTGGTCCATATTGACATGATGGCATCACACAGTTGCCGCAGATTTGTCGGCTGCACATCCATGATGCGAATCTCCCGTTCCACCACATCCCAAAGATGCTCCTCTATTGGATTGAGATCTGGTGACTGTGGAGGCCATTGGAGTACAGTGAACTCATTGTCATGTTCAAGAAACCAGTCTGAGATGATTCCAGCTTTATGACATGGCATTGCATTATCCTGCTGAAAGTAGCCATCAGATGTTGGGTACATTGTGGTCATAAAGGGATGGACATGGTCAGCAACAATACTCAGGTAGGCTTTGGCGTTGCAACGATGCTCAATTGGTACCAAGGGGCCCAAAGAGTGCCAAGAAAATATTCCCCACACCATGACACCACCACCACCAGCCTGAACCGTTGATACAAGGCAGGATGGATCCATGCTTTCATGTTGTTGACACCAAATTCTGACCCTACCATCCGAATGTCGCAGCAGAAATCGAGACTCATCAGACCAGGCAACGTTTTTCCAATCTTCAATTGTCCAATTTCGATGAGCTTGTGCAAATTGTAGCCTCAGTTTCCTGTTCTTAGCTGAAAGGAGTGGCACCCGGTGTGGTCTTCTGCTGCTGTAGCCCATCTGTAGCCTCAAAGTTCGACGTACTGTGCGGCGTTCAGAGATGCTCTTCTGGCTACCTTGGTTGTAACGGGTGGCTATTTGAGTCACTGTTGCCTTTCTATCAGCTCGAACCAGTCTGGCCATTCTCCTCTGACCTCTGGCATCAACAACGCATTTCCGCCCACAGAACTGCCGCTCACTGGATGTTTTTTCTTTTTCGGACCATTCTCTGTAAACCCTAGAGATGGTTGTGCGTGAAAATCCCAGTAGATCAGCAGTTTCTGAAATACTCAGACCAGCCCTTCTGGCACCAACAACCATGCCACGTTCAAAGGCACTCAAATCACCTTTCTTCCCCATACTGATGCTCGGTTTGAACTGCAGGAGATTGTCTTGAACATGTCTACATGCCTAAATGCACTGAGTTGCTGCCATGTGATTGGCTGATTAGAAATTAAGTGTTAACGAGCAGTTGGACAGGTGTACCTAATAAAGTGGCCGGTGAGTGTATATATATATATATATATATATATATATATATATATATATATACACACACACACACGTGATCACAGTACTACAGCCAACAGTGAAGGTTATTGGGTAAAACTGCACAACTGGACAAAGGTTATAAGACCCTGTTGACACCTCTAGCCTGGACATAAGATGATATACGGTTCGGCATGGAAGTATACAGGTTCTCAGTGGCGTAACTACCATAGAGGCTGCGGAGGCGGCTGTCACAGGGCCCGAGCTATTAGGGAGCCTGGTGACAGCCGCTACCGCTGCGTTTTTTTTTTTTTTCTAATAAGCCGTAACGGGCCCTATTCACTTGCCGATCCTGGCTGGGCCGGAATCGGTAAGTGACACCACGGGCCCCACAAACACTATCATTATACTCGGGGGTCTTTGCAGACCCCTGATGTATAATGATCGGCGGACCGGGAGAGGTAATAAACATAAAAAAAAACACTGTTACTCACCTCTCCACGAGCCTCATGCACTGTTTTGCAATGGTCTCTTCCACCCACCAGTAACCCTTTAATGCCACCCACTTCCTTGTCTTGGCCACCTTAAGTCAATGAAAGAAGAGACAGAAGAATTGGAGTAACACATGGCTGCCTGATCAGACTACACACAGTTTCCTTGAAGTCTCTAACCATGGATACACATAGATCTGCACAGAAGCTATATACATATATATACACTGAATAGTCAAATATATATTTTAAAGATTATTTGCAAATTTGCTTCATCTTCTATTTTTATTTCTGCAGTGAAGCAATGGAAAAACACGGTTGCAAACTTTACACAGGCATTGGATCATTTTTGCATTTCCAAAAATTACTGAAGAAACAGGATATTTATTAATTTTAGAATTTTTGTGTAATTATTAATGTCTTTACATTTCCAGTTCTTTTTCTGTCCCCTGTAGCTATGACTAAAACGTCAGTCCCATTGGCTGCCTGGGGTCATGTGATTATGATGTCACGCACGCTGTGCCGTGCAGAGTGACATCTACTGACTCTCACAGGATAATACATCACTATGGAGGAAATCTTACTCCGGATTCATAGCGCTAGTAGGATGGCTGAGATGATGGAGTCACTGCTCCCTCTAGTGTAGTGAGTGGGGGTAACACATAGGGTGTAAGAACTTCTGACACACACACTAATAGTCCTTACTCGAGATGAGCAAGTACTTTTCGGATCAGCCGATCCGAACAGCACGCTCGCATAGAAATGAATGGATGTAGCCAGCATGCGGGGGGTTAAGCGGCCGGCCGACGTCAAAGCAGAAGTACCAGGTGCATCCATTCATTTCTATGGAGCGTGCTGTTCGGATCGGCTGATCCGAAAAGTACTTGCTCATCTCTAGTCCTTACCAGACAACTTAACTTTTATTATTTTTTAATTAAAAAGTGACTAAATGTCAGTCCCTATATAGCAACAATGAAGTCCCTATGGACAATTCAACGCCCAGGGAAGGCGGAAAGAGACAGTTTCTGTTAGGGGGAATGATGCCAATATTACCCTCTTTAAGTGGCTGCTTACAAACAATGCCCCTTCTATATAGCAACAATGGCCGCACGCTGCCTCAACAATAAATCTATTTAGGATTCGCTGCACAGTGCCTCACTAGAGCTGAGGTAAACCTCATACGGCACAGCTTAGCGACTGTATGGTCAGCTATCTATGTTGGGTCAATATGTTCAGTGTAATCAATGCACTGGCTTTGTGTCGGAGACCCCTTTCCTTTCTAAGTAGACCTGCATTCATTTAGCGTCACTCCTAACTCCTCATTCCAACTCCTCAACGCGTTTCCCTCAGTAGTTCATCAGGAGGATTGGTTAAAAGACAAAGCGTCCTAATAGTAAGAAGTTGTGCGGTTAAAACCGCAGTTCACGGGGCCACGGTGCTTGCTTTGGGGACGGTATCCCTGACGAGGGCAGGGCGCAGGTGTGAACCTGCACCAAGTTCTGTTGTTTTCTCAAGGAGACAAGTCTACAGAACATTTAAGTTGCCATATTAAAAAAAAATTGTAGCACACTCAATTTGTCACAAACTGGTTTGCACATCCCTTTTAGTAGGTTCTCCTACATCCATGTTGGACCAGTCATCCTTACATACACTGACTCACTAAATCAACAAAAAATTCAAAAACACTTTGGCAACCATTTTATTTCCATTAGACTCGTCTCCATATCATTGGACAAGGTCAGTTTACATGTTGCCAGTTGTTATAGGACATACAGTCCTATGAAAAAGTTTGGGCACCCCTATTAATCTTAATCATTTTTAGTTCTAAATATTTTGGTGTTTATAACAGCCATTTCAGTTTGATATATCTAATAACTGATGGACACAGTAATATTTCAGGATTGAAATGAGGTTTATTGTACTAACAGAAAATGCGCAATATGCATTAAACCAAAATTTGACCGGTGCAAAAGTATGGGCACCTCAACAGAAAAGTGACATTAATATTTAGTAGATCCTCCTTTTGCAAAGATAACAGCCTCTAGTCGCTTCCTGTAGCTTTTAATCAGTTCCTGGATCCTGGATGAAGGTATTTTGGACAAACAATTCAAGTTCAGTTAAGTTAGATGGTCGCCGAGCATGGACAGCCCGCTTCAAATCATCCCACAGATGTTCAATGATATTCAGGTCTGGGGACTGGGATGGCCATTCCAGAACATTGTAATTGTTCCTCTGCATGAATGCCTGAGGATTTGGAGCGGTGTTTGGACATTGTCTTGCTGAAATATCCATCCCCGGCGTAACTTCAACTTCGTCACTGATTCTTGAACATTATTCTCAAGAATCTGCTGATACTGAGTGGAATCCATGCAACCCTCAACTGTAACAAGATTCCCGATGCCGGCATTGGCCACACAGCCCCAAAGCATGATGGAACCTCCACCAAATTTTACAGTGGGTAGCAAGTGTTTTTCTTGGAATGCTGTTTCTTTTTGGACGCCATGCATAACGCCTTTTTTTATAACCAAACAACTCAATTTTTGTTTCCAAAATGAAGCTGCCTTGTCCAAATGTGCTTTTTCATACCTCAGGCAACTCTATTTGTGGCGTACGTGCAGAAACGGCTTCTTTCTCATCACTCTCCCATACAGCTTCTATTTGTGCAAAGTGCGCTGTATAGTTGACCGATGCACAGTGACACCATCTGCAGCAAGATGATGCTGCAGCTCTTTGGAGGTGGTCTGTGGATTGTCCTTGACTGTTCTCACCATTCTTCTTCTCTGCCTTTCTGATATTTTTCTTGGCCTGCCACTTCTGGGCTTAACAAGAACTGTCCCTGTGGTCTTCCATTTCCTTACTATGTTCCTCACAGTGGAAACTGACAGGTTAAATCTCTGAGACAGCTTTTTGTATCCTTCCCCTGAACAACTATGTTGAACAATCTTTGTTTTCAGATCATTTGAGAGTTGTTTTGAGTAGCCCATGATGCCACTCTTCAGAGGAGATTCAAATAGTAGAACAACTTGCAATTGGCCACCTTAAATACCTTTTCTTATGATTGGATACACCTGGCTATGAAGTTCAAAGCTCACTGAGGTTACAAAACCAATTTTGTGCTTCAGTAAGTCAGTAAAAAGTAGTTAGGAGTATTCAAATCAATAAAATGATAAGGGTGCCCATACTTTTGCACCGGTCAAATTTTGGTTTAATGCATATTGCGCATTTTCTGTTAGTACAATAAACCTCATTTCAATCCTGAAATATTACTGTGTCCATCAGTTATTAGATATATCAAACTGAAATGGCTGTTGCAAACACCAAAATATTTAGAACTAAAAATGATTAAGATTAATAGGGGTGCCCAAACTTTTTCATAGGACTGTATATAGGGCGGATTAGCCACTTTTGGGGCAGTCCTGAGGAAGGACACATTTCTTGGTGTCACACGGGATCCAGTATCCTTCTTTACAGTGGCAGCCAGGTTGACATTCTTTGGTGCATGTTATATTCGGATTGAAGTATCTGGCACAGGATTGTGTACATGTATTGGCACATCCTTCCTTTGTTTTGTTCCTGCCACAGCAGTCTTCCGGGTTCACACACTTTCCAGAACCATCGTCCAAAGTGCTGTTCTGGCAGAAACATCCTTTTTCACATTCATAAGAACATTTAATATAAAGGGAATTACAGCTTTGTAGACCGGGGTTACCACAAGTTGTATATTCTTTGCCTATTACACAAAGTTCATTGGTGACTGCAGAAAAGAAAAAGATTAATGATCATTTCCATTGGTATAACTAAAGTCTTTTGGAGCCCAATACAAATTTTGACTACAGCCACCGACCCCATCCCTACAGTGTATTCTTGTTAGCGGAGGTTATAAGGGATACAAGGCGTACATCTCAATGATAGGCCATCTATTAGGTGGATAGTCTCTTTAACCCTTTCACGGCATCCAACATACTATTACTCAGGAGCTGAGTGGCCTTCATAGCTGCCGGGTCTCCGCTGTATTATATGGTGGACGCCCATCGGCAATGCCCATGATCAGCTCCTAAATTGATCGAGGACATTATCCCTCTCAAAGTGGACCAAGGCACCATTATACTGGCAGCACATGGGCACCCGCCATTTTGGTGTGGATCACCATCCCTTGGAATGAGATCTGGAGGCAGCGCTCAATTACCATGACAGCCGAGAGCCTATTAAAGGCTCTCATGTTTGATATAATATTACTCCTATTACAGGCTGCACTAGGCAGCTTGTAATAGAAATATAGGAATTCTACAGAGCATTGTATTAGTGAAGAGACTACTGGGGTTCAAAACCACTAGGGAGTTTAATAAAAAAAAGTTGGACCCCACTGATCTCTAATTGATAACCCCTATTTGGGATTATTCATTGAGCTGTCCACACTCCAGCCTCATGACAACAGTCGGAGAAGTCTACTACACCTCCGGCAGTAGGGATCGGCACTGATCTCTGCTGAATGTGGAATCCTGGATAACCTCTTTAAGAAATATATTTTAGACCCATTTTGCTGAGTGGAGTAAGGTAAATGTGACAACATTTCGGAGTCCGTTTTACGTTGTTAGTAGCAGTCACTTTAACCCTTGACACAGTCTGCTCATTGGAGGAGTCTAGACTCTGTAGGGACTAAGTAGAATCGCATATATAGGAAATGTCATAGTATAATGTAGAATATCACACAGAACATAAGTGAAATACAATGAATATGACTTGTGGGGTTTAATCCTTACAGCCTGTGTATGGTGTCGTTGTTATGATGAGGAGCAGGCCTGCAAAATAAGAAACACATTCTTAGTATAGACGGCATGAAATCCACAGAAGATCTACAATGGAAGGGGGTGTAAATAGTAACCGGAGAAATAGGATATAATGGGGTCAGCAGTCCAACCAGATGAAAGGTATGAGAGGGGTCTAATGACATTATTATACCCCTCCAATCTGAAATTTGTAATCCTTAGTATTAATCCATAAGTAGTGTATATGAGAAAGAAAAGAGTCTTATTGACATTGCCCACCCAGCAGACGTTGAGTGACCATCACCCATTTAGACTCAGAAATAGCACGGCAAGTCTTCAAGGGATTGTCTGTCTGCAAATCAAATTTTTTGATACTGATGACTTGTCCACAGATCATTATGTGATCTGATACAGTCTGACACCCAGACCCCACACAGATCAGCTTTTCTAGCAGCCTTCATCTACCTGAAGCTTCTAGTGGATGGGTGGTTCATATAGAAACTTCCGGTAGATGAAGGCTGCCAGAACAGCTGATCTGTGTGGGGTCTGTGTGCCAGATCCTGACAGATCGCATACTGTTGACCTTCCCTGTGAATAGGTCATCAGTATGAAAATTCAAATTGGTGCTGGACAACCACTTCAGGGGACCTTATTTTGTCTATGATGTCGCTATAGAAGTAGCATTGACCTATGTGGAATTGTTACAGGTGATATGATTAAATTCCTCTATTTGAGATGAATTTGTTGGTTCCACTTTATCAGAGAAGCAAGGAATTGGTTAAAAGCAGCGTGAACTTGTGCTATAGATCATGCTGAGATTTCCTGCTCTGATAGAGGGAGAGAGAGCTGCTAGAGTGTGAGATCTGAACTGTTCACTGCACAGACCTCATGTATGATAGACATTATGATAGATAATATATTTGTGTATGTGTATACGTACAGATATATAGTAGTAGTATACAGATATATAATATATATAACTCACCCAGGGATGACAGCAGGATGACAGATGGTTGCGCCATCTTTTGCTGTAAGTTTCAGACGTTTTCCTGTAAATTCCAAGTTGATTTCTATATAGTGAGATCATTTCTTACAGCTGAAGCTTTGCTATATCTGACATTAGATCTATCCTCCACCATAGAGGTAAATAGAGATAATAATTCTTCTAAGCGTTGACCCATATGGGCTTTCAGTATACTATAGGATGTAACTCAGGGTCATACAGAATAAGCCATTACATGTCTCTACATTACATACTTCAAAAATCAAAGGAGCCCAGAAATAGAAAAGTAGAGAGAAAAGGGGGCAACACGGTGGCTCAGTGGTTAGCACTGCAGCCTTGCAGCACTGGAGTCCTGGGTTCAAATACTGCCAGGAACAACATCTGCAAGGAGTTTGTATGTTCTCCCCATGTTTGCATGGATTTCCTCCTATTCTACAAAGACATATTGATAGGGGGAAAAAATGTATATTGTGAGCCCTATATGGGGCTCACAATCTACATAAAAATATAAAAAAGTAGAGAGAAAAGAGCAGAGCGAGCCAAGAAAGCAGAGGCAATGGCAGCACATGTCTTCAAGCACCTCCACTGCACCACACCCCGGTCATGGAAAGACTTCCTTATATGCCGAGTTAGAAGAGTTGTTTCAGCTCTCGGGGTTGGGTCCATGCTCCCAAGGGTATAATAAATTGTATTGTAAGGGATGGAAAAGCCCACTCCCCTGTTCTTGGTGTCATCTCCATAAGTTATGAGCAGCTTCAACAACAGAGAAGAGGACGTTCCACCAGTCCATGGTTGGGTATCAGGCAGTAATGTCCAATATGTTTGGAAGAAGGCGTAGACTGGATCCACATGGTCTGGTGTTGCCCTACTTGCAAGGTTGGGATTATAATCTCACTATCTATGGGAACGTGTATATTAGGTGACCTATTGGATATTTCTGGGCGTCCTGCTGTCAAGGTCTTACTTATAGTTTTTTTCTTTTTGTTTGTAAGCTTGTTTTTATGCTGTTATGGCATAGGTCAGTGTGACATCAAAGTGTGCAGACCAGGAGAATGTAATAGACTGTCATCCAACATCCGTAATTCTCATCTTACCCTGTCTTCCATCTTCTATCCACAGGTATGTTTCTGCCTTTTGGACCCATTATCTAAATTCCCTCCTGCTTCAACCATTACTCCACCTCTGCCTTCTGTTATCAATCACTTCTTTGGTATGATGTTATCCACTTTGTTGTAACTATATTAGCTTGGAACACGCTGTCTCTTTTCCCTGCTGTGTCCCCCATTTTCTCACCTGTGTTCGATTCGGTCCTGATTCTATCTGCATGTATCCACACCCCTATTCACACCTGATACACATAGTTTGTATAACTGGAAGTACCTAGGTCAGTTTGACCGTGATCAGTGTGAGATCAGAGTGTACAGACTAGAATTAAACAATGAAACAACGAGTAAAAATTTTTAAAGAGGTCTGAATACTTTCCGTATCCACTGTAGGGCAGAATGGGACCAGAAGGGATCTGAAGGTAACAAAAATGAAATGTATCTATTTTGTAACAGAAATGCTTCTCACTATAATCACTGTTGTTCTTCCCATACTTGTAAAACTCACTTTTCCACCCTAAACCATCCTTGTCACTAAGAAAATCTTGATCTTTCCAACCCTCCTACCCCACCTTTTGACTTTCTCTGCACAGCTACTCACAGACCTGCAGACTTTCCGCCCCAGACACAAACAACCCCACCCCGAACCCTCTCCTACCTACACCTGCTGTCCCTCTCCTTGCTACTCCTTACTTCTGGTGACAAGTCTCCTAATCCTGGAACACCCCAGTAAATCTCCACTGTTGGTTCTTCCCACTCAACCTGGCATCACCGCACGGAAACCCCTAAATCTTAAACCCTCTCCTGCCCTTCCCCCTGTGCTCTCCAGTTCACTATGGAACGCTCGCTCCACACACAATAAACTCGACTACATCCACAACCTTTTCATTTCTAATGAATTTACATTTCTCTTTATCACAGAAACATGGCCGACACCCTCAAACACCGCCTCCCCTGCTGCCCTCTCCTATAGAGGTCTGCAATTCTCGCACACTCCCCGCCCTAACAATAAACCTGGTGGAGGTGTAGGCCTTGGCCCCAATCCAACTGCTATCTGCTCTCCCCCCCCCCTTTGATTTGCACTCTGTTCACATCTACTCACCCTCCAACCTCCAACTGGCTATCATATATCGACCACCATGACCTACCGCCGCCTTCATCGACCACTTCACCACCTGGCTAATGCACTTCCTATATACAGACACCCCCACCATCATCATGGGTGACTTCAACATCCCCACTAACACAAGCCACCGGCTTTCAGTCTCCTGTCCCTCACGGCTTCCTTTGGTCTCTTCCAATGGTCCTCCTCTGCCACCCACACAAAGGGGCACATGCTAGACCTCATATTCACCCACCTCTGCTCCATATGCGGCCTCTCTAACTCTCCGTCCACACTCTCTGATCACATCCATGACTTTCTCTGCCCTCTCCTCTGTAATAGACCCCCAACCCCAAAACTAACATGCCCCCACAGGAACCTCAACTGTCTTGACATCCACACGCTCTAAGACTCTCTCCTACCACTTGCTAACATATCCTCACTCAGGATGCAGATGCTGCTGCTGCCTTCTATAATGCCACCATTACTTCAGCCCTTGACTCTGTGGTCCCCTTCACAAACATCAGTGCCTGACTGATCAATAGGTAACCCTGGCACACTGACCTGACTAAAAAACTGAGACATTTCTTAGATGGGATAACCTTGGACTCTGACCTATCCTTCAAGTCACACATCCAAACCCTCAACACCTCCTGCCACCTCCAACTCAAGAACATCCATTGAATCCGCTCTTTCCTCACCACTGAAGCTACAAAGATGCTTGTCCATGCCTTCATTATCTCCTGATTAGATTACTGTAATGCCCTTCTCCTTGGCTTCCCAGCAAATACTCTCGCCCCCCTCCAGTCCACCTTAAACTGTGTTGTTCGCTTAATACACATCTCCCCCTGTTCATCGGCCAATCCTCTCTGCTAATCCTTTCACTGGTTACCCATTGCCCAGCAAACAGATTTGAAGTTCCTAACGCTGACATACAAAGCCATCCACAACCTGTCCCCTCCATATATCTCCAACCTAATCCCCCACTACCTGCCCACACGTAACTTCAGATCCCCCAATGACCTCCTACTCCGCTCTACTCTCATCCGCTCCTCACACAACCGTCTCCAAGATTTCTCCCGTGCATCCCCCATACTCTGGAACTCCTTACCAAGACACATAAGACTGATCCCCACAATCACAGGCTTCAAGAAGGTCCTGAAGACTCCCCTATTCAGGAAGGCCTACAACCCCCAATAACACTACTGTCACCACATCAGAGATGGTCTGATCTACTAAAAGAGGAGTCTTCGGAGCAAGGTAAAAATGGGAGATGAGAATACACAGTCTAGTTTACACCAAATATTACAACCAAGACTAGGAAATAAGTAACATAATATAAGAAAGGAAGAATGGAGGATGGTACTGCCTTTGGTGATGGATTTCCAGTTGTCGAGGAGTGGAAATTGCCCCTATGGTGGACACTGTGATGTCCCTGATAACAGCTGTAGGAAAATCAAAGTTGTCTAGAAATAGAAGTGTAGAGAGAAAAGAGCAGAAGAAGTCAATAGAGGAAGGAACATGGCAGCACTCACCCTCAATATCAAGAATGTTTTGTGATCTTCTAACCAACAAATCTCAATAAGATAAGATAAGATAAGATAATCCTTTAATAGTCCCACCTTGGGGAAATTTCAGGTCTAGTGATCTGTAAGCAGGGTGGAAGGAAATGATGGAAAAAGGGAGACTGCAAACACTTAGACCCAAGAGGGTGGTGACTGGTGATAGAGGGAGGAAGAGCAATACAAGGAGGTGCGTGCTGTGATGTACCAACAGTGACTGCCCCTTCCATTCCTTCCCTACCACACCACACCATTCTCGCGGACAGACTTTCTTGTAGGCAAAGCCAAAAGGTTTGCTGGGATAATGAATGTCTCAGCTGTTTGGATGAAAGTTGCCAAGTTCCCAAATGTGCTAGCCTAAGGAGCTGCTAAGAGGAGGTACAAGAAGCCTAAGCAAAGGCACAGTAGATGAGATCAGGACACGCATTTTAGGATATAAAGATGAGGCAATATGTGAGGGACAAAGGAGTCTCCTCTTCCACATACACCCCACCAAAGAGACAGAATAGTGACCATGTCCAATGCAAAGTAGCCCCAACACTAACAGATGGCTGAGCTGGCTGAGAAAGCTGTGGCACAAAACAGGTAGACAGTTCTAACATCTACGGCCTGTACATCAGCACCTGATGGCCACTGTACAGTGCACAGATCCTCCTAGTATACAAGCTGCAACAGAACAGAAAACCACAGAGCCAGGAAGCCATCAAATCAAACAAGCTTTATTGGCACATCCAAATAGATATTTGGTGGGTATGGGGGGGTGGGGGGGTTGATTTGGGGTATAACAGTCCGTGGAGTTCATCTTCCTCTTAGTTGGTGACCGCTATATGGGGAGGTGGGGTGGGGTGGGTTGTTTGGGCTATAACAGTCCGTGGGGTCTCATCTTCCTCTTGTTTGCTGCAGCTGGACACGTATTGGTGGCTGCCAGTAGCAGAAGTATGTATTGAAAACATATTTCAATGACTTTTCATTGGTTTTTGTTCATCAGTTTAGCCCATTGAAGGCGTTCGGGTTAAATCCGCTCCATCTGTATTACATGATTTCCTAATCCTTACAGTTCTATTCTATTGTTATCTTTTAGTCTACTGCGCCCAAATCCTGTTGGAGATTCGGACCTGACCCTCCATATTGTACATCCTACAGCTTTCTATTAGGGAACCACAAGACATTTTACTATGTGATGGGCCTTATTGTCTCCTGGTCATTTATAGATCATCTGCTGGAGATCAAAGGCTCCATACAAGTCTTGCGATATCCTGGAGATTGTTCCATAATATTTCTGTATGAATTATTAATATCAGACCATGCAATGGAACATTATGTGTATTGCCCAATATCTGGATGGATCTATACTGGCCTAGAAAACTATCCATAAAAATAGAGAAAAAGAACTTCCGTCAGCCATTTTATTGCTATTAGATACATCAGAATACCATTGGACAAGGTCACTTTAGATCTTCCCAATTATTGATAAGACATATCTGCAGTGGTTTAGCCACTTTTGGGACAGTCCTGAAGAAGGACACCTTCCACTCGGGGGGCCAGTATTCTTCTCTACAGCCAGTTACACTTTCTTGGGTCCATACTTGCAGTCTTCAACCCTCACACATTTCCCATACTCGTTTTCTAAAGTGCCTTCTATGCAGTAACATCCCGGCTCACACATCGGCAAGCATCTGGAATAAATGGCCTTGCAGTTTCGTAGACAGGGGTTCCCACATTTGTCATATATTTTCCATGGTTCACAAGTTGTAGAGCCACTGGTGACTGCAAATAGAAATAAAGAAATGAAAACTAAACATCATTTATCTACTTCGAAGTTCATAATATAAGAATGTTTAGGTTCCATCTCTCTAAACTGAACATGAATCCCCTATAAAAATTTAAAAAATTTACATTTTGTAGTTCCATTTTATGATGAAAGCTCGATCCAAACAGGGCCGCTTTAACCATAGGGCCAAAGGTGCAGTTGCACAGGGCCCAATGGTTACGAGGGGCCCCATTTAGACAGCTGGACAGTCATGCAGTGGGTCTGATGCTGCCGAACTCAAACTCATCGGCATCCAGAGGACGCCAATGGAGTTGAAAACAATGGTAATAAATGAGCCATCTACTCCATGTATCTACATCTGGTCACTATCTTTGCTCCTGGTGTCTTGATGACTCTGGGACCAGAGAGAGAGAGTAGAGAAAAGGGGAGATGTGAGTTAAACTGGAGAGGGTCATGGAACTATGGTGGCAACCTGGGGGAACATGAAGCTGTGGGGGCAACCTGGGGGGCGACTTCAAATGGTGAGGGCAACTGCAGGGAACATGAAACTGTGGAGGCAACCTGGGGGGACACAAAGCTGTGGGAGCAACCTGGGGGGGGGACATGACACTGTGGAGACAATCTAAAGGTGGACTTTAAACTATGGGGAAACTGGAAGATGACATTCTAATACAATATCTGAGGGGCCACAAAGAAGTATGACAGGTTAATGCTTGAGGGGCCACAGGGGGCAAGTTAAAGTGTGATACAGGGTCAATTGACTTTGTGTTGGGCATTATTTTGCATGGGGCCACTATGGAGGCATTATAGTGTGCGAGGGCCACTAAGAGTCAGTATACCATGTTGGGGCCACTGAGGGCGCAGTGGGGGGTAGAGGGGTGGGGGCATCCAAACATTTCACACCCTGGGAAGTGCTCTACATACACAATTCTACTGAGAGGGGGAAGGGAAGTGACAACAATTGTGATTCTATTTTATGGCCTGAGTAGTGGTCAGTTTAACCCTTTGTCTTTTACCTGGGGGAGTACAGACTCTGTAGGGATAGGTAATATCACTTATATAGTAAATCACATGATGTAATGCAGAATATCACACACAACAAAGGCTGAATACAATGATCACATCAGTAGAGGAGATCAGGGGCTCCATTTTAGGATCTGAAGAGGAGACAATATGTGAGGGACAAAGGTAGACACCCTTCCACATACACCCCACCAAACAGACAGAATAGTGACCATGTCCAATGCAAATTAGTCCCAATGCTAACAGATGGCTGAGCTGGCTGAGAAAGCTGTGGCACAAAACAGGTAGACAGTTCTAACAGCTACGGCCTGTACATCAGCACCCGATGGCCACTGTACAGTGCACAGATCCTCCTAGTATACAAGCTGCAACAGAACAGAACACCACAGAGCCAGGAAGCCATCTATTACCATGCCCATGTACAGGGAGGTTCTCCTTAGGACTTATATGGATTGTGATAAATGGACTTATAATGGACTACAATATCCAAGAAAAGGATGAACTCTGAGCCCTCAAGACTCCCATGTAGTAATAGCAGAAATCATGTAACACTAGGTAAGGACCCAAACACAATAGGTATATAGGGTTGCTGAGGCAGAGGCTATAGAGGCCGGCACCCAAGTCCTATGGATCCCATCATCGTAGGGTGCCCAACACTCCTTTACTGGGTGAGACACCACCATAGAGGTTATCTGGAGCCACCACTAGGTGAAATGTATCTTCTACAGATTTATATTCCTGTCACTAGCTGTATAATGTGTATTATATTAGCTCCCCCTATTGGTGGCTGCCAGTAGCAGAAGTATGTATTGAAAACATATTTCAATGACTTTTTATTGGTTTTTGTTCATCAGTTTAGCCAATTGAAGGAGTTCTGGTTAAATCCTCTCCATCTGTAATACATGATTTCCCAATTCTTACAGTTCTATTCTATTGTTATCTTTTATTCTATTGCGCCCAAATCCTTTTGGAAATTTGGACCTGACCCTCCATATTGTATATCCTACTTTCTACTAGGGAACTGTGAGAGATTTTACTATGTGATGGGCCTTATTGTCTCCTGGTCATTGATAGGTCATCTGCTGGAGATCAAAGGGTCCATACAAGTCCTGTAATATCCTGCAGATTGTTCCATAATATATCTGTATCAATTATTAATATCAGACCATGCAATGGAACATTATGTGTATCGCCCAATATCTGGACTTAGCTAGACTAGATGAAAAAGAAACAATACTATTCAGCTCACCATATGTTCAAGATAAATCAGTCCTGGAGAGCACGGCATACAGGTGGACTTGGACCCGTCTAGATGAAGATATTGCAAAAGTAAATGAAGCCAGCTACGTCCAGAGTAATGATGAAAAAATTTCCGCAATAAATTAAAATTTAACTTTTATTCCATCGTTTGAATAAAAAGGTTACAAAGCAACCATGGTGTAAAGTCAGGTATACAAAAGCTTTTGTATACCTTACTTTACACCATGGTTGCTTTGTAACCTTTTTATTCAAACGATGGAATAAAAGTTAAATTTTAATTTATTGCGGAAATTTTTTCATCATTACTCTGAACGTAGCTGGCTTCATTTACTTTTGCAATATCTTAGCTAGACTAGCCTAGAAAATCTATCAATAAAAATGCAGAAAAGAACTTCCGTCATCCATTTTATTTCTATTAGATACATCAGAATATTATTAGACGAGGTCTCTTTAGATCTTCCCAATTATTGATAAGACATATATGCGGTGGTTTAGCCACTTTTGGGACAGTCCTGAAGAAGGACACACCTTCCACTCGGGGGCCAGTATTCTTCTCTACAGCCAGTTACACTTTCTTGGGTCCGTACTTGCATTCTTCAACCCTCACACATTTCCCATACTCGTTTTCTAAAGTGCCTTCTATGCAGTAACATCCCGGCTCACACATCGGCAAGCATCTGGAATAAATGGCCTTGCAGTTTCGTAGACAGGGGTTCCCACATTTGTCATATATTTTCCACGGTTCACAAGTTGTAGAGCCACTGGTGACTGCAAATAGAAATAAAGAAATGAAAACTAAAGATCATTTCTATACGAAGTTCATAATATAAGAATGTTTAGGTTCCATCTCTCTAAACTGAACATGAAATCCTTATAAAAATTAAAAAAAATTGACATTTTGTAGTTCCATTTTATGATGAAAGCTCCATCCAAACAGGGCCACTTTAACCATAGGGCCAAAGGTGCAGTTGCACAGGGCCCAATGGTTGCGGGGGGCCCGAATTGGACAACAGGACAGTCGTGCAGTGGGTCTGATGCTGCCCGAACTCCAACTCATTGGCATCCAGAAGACGCCAATGGAGTTGAAAACAATGGTAATAAATTAGCCGTCTACTACATGAATTTACAACGGGTCACTGTCTTTGCTCCCGCTGTCTTGATGACTCCGGGACCAGAGAGAGAGAAGAGAAAAGGGGAACGGGGAAATGTGAGTTAAACTGGAGAGGGTCATGGAACTATGGGGGTAACCTAGAGAGGGTCATGGAACTATGGGGGCAACCTGGAGAGGGTCATGGAACTATGGTGGCAACCTGGGGGAACATGAAGTTGTGGGAGCAACCTGGGGGGGACTTCAAATGAGTTAAACTGGAGAGGGTCATGGATCTATGGGGGCAACCTGAAGAGGGTCATGGAACTATGGGGACAACCTGGAGAGGCTCATGGAACTATGGTGGCAACCTCGGGGAACATGAAGCTGTGGGAGCAACCTGGGTGGGACTTCAAATAATAAGGGAAACTGGAGGGAACATGAAGCTGTGGGAGCAACCTGGGGGGGGGACATGACACTGTGGAGGCAATCTAAAGGTGGACTTTAAACTATGGGGAAACTGGAAGAGGACATTATAACACAATAGCTGAGGGGCCACAAAGAAGTATGACAGGTTAATGCTTGAGGGGCCACAGGGGGCAAGTTAAAGTGTGATACAGGGTCAATTGACTTTGTGATTGGCAACTGAGGGGCATTATTTTGTATGGGGCCACTATGGAGGCATTATAGTGTGCGAGGGCCACTAAGAGTCATTATACCATGTTGGGGCCACTGAGGGCGCATTGATTTGTCCGTGATCAGGAATTTCTAAGTGGTGGGGGGTAGGCATCCAAACATTTCCCACCCTGGGCAGTGCTCTACATATACAGTTCTACTGAGAGGGGGAAGGGAAGTGACAACAATTGTGATTCTATTTTATGGTCTGAGTAGTGGTCAGTTTAACCCTTTGTCTTTTACCTGGGGGAGTACAGACTCTGTAGGGATAGGTAACATCGCTTATATAGTAAATGACATGATGTAATGCAGAATATCACACACAACAAAGGCTGAATACAATGGTCACATCTTATGGGGTTAATCCTTACTGTATTTGCATTGTACGGTTATCAGCAAGAAGAGCAGGCCTGCAAAATAAGAACACAAATTATTGGTATAGACGGAGTGAAGTCCATAGAACAACGAGAGGGGAAGTAAATAGGGTATAATGGTGAAAGGTATGAGAGGGAATAGTCAGGGTAGGTAAGTATCCAGAATATTACACCCCCTCCCACCTACAGTCATGGACATAAGTATTGGCACCCCGGGGGTTGTTTTGGGTGCCTTAGAGGTGTGAAAAGGGATCATGAAATCTGAAGATTACCAAAAAATGTGGGGTCTCAATGTCAGAAGGCTGAATTTGTGTCCTAGGCCGCGGGTCTTCCGGCAGGACAATGACCCCAAACATATTTCAAAAAGCCCCCAAAAATGGATGGAAACAAAACACTGGAGTGGCCCTCAATGAGTCCAGATCTAAATCCCAATGATCACCTGTGGAGAGATCATGGAGAGAAGAGAAGGCGCCCCCCAAATATGAGAGACCTGGAGTAGTTTGCCTAAGAAGAGGGGTCCAAAATTCCATTTGCTTGTTGATGGTTATAGGAAGCAATTGTTTGGTTTTTTTTTTCCAAAGGGTGGGCGACCGAATATTAAGTTGAGGGTACCAGTAATTTTTTTCAGACCAATTTTGGAGAATGGCATAAAATTATATGTATTATATTATATATGCTGTCTCTTCTTGCTACTGAAAGGGCCAGCTTGTGTCTTCCCCAGTCTTCACATATAAAAGTCTGATTCACCTGCCACACCCTTCCTGAGCAACATGATGTAGAGTTTGCTGCAGTCTAGCTAAGGTATGTGGGTGTCTACTGTTGGATTTTCTGTGTTTGACATTGGTATGTTACATATACATATATGTATACATATAATATATATACACAGTATATCTATAAATATAAAACTCACCCAGAGATGACAGCAGTATGACAGATGTCCGCGCCATCGTTAGCTTTAAGATTCAGGCAATTTCCTGTAAATTATTTTGTTACAGATAAAGCTTTGCTATTCTTTGCGATGCCAGTTTTTGCTCCTAGCATACACAATATAGCGGTACAGTATACAACACCCCACAGCAATGTTCTCTATAGTCCCTCTGTATTATATGGATTTATCACACACACTGGGACATTGATATACTTTGGTGTAATCTGCAGCTTTAGTACATACCTCGAGAGTGCACAGAGTCTGATCTTCTGGTGGAGATCCTACCAGCGTACTAGTCTATATACATGGTAGTCTGGGTGTTTTCAGGATGTCACCTATATATGAGACTTATGATATGTCATGGACGTCACCAGGTATTGTGACATAGTCATTCTGCTGAAGACAAATGAATTGCTCACAAACTACATCCTGGTTACAAAAGTCCTGTTTTACTTCATCACCTCTCGATCCAGCGACTGATGTGTTACAAGCACTGTCATCCCATTGAATGTCCTCCGTGTAATATCACGTTTCTCCTGTAGTGGACGCTGTAAGAGTAAAATATAACTCACCAGCAATACCAGCTGCTCATGGGAAGGCTAGATTAAGGTGATATTGTCACTCCATAGGGAGAGACCACCATGTAGGTGTGTGGAGTCTTATAAAGCCATTTACGCTCCACTGTGGGGGATTATGGGAAGAAAATGCAAATATATTTCCCAGGATGTAAATAGGGAAACAGTGCCTCTGTATGCTGTCCTCTATGGGAAGCAGCTCCCTTGAACATCATACCCGGCTTTCTAACAAGCCTTTATTGCAATGATGTGGGGTTTTGCCAAGTCAGTATCATCCCAACTGTGGACGGCGCCGTTTCGATCTGATTGGATCTCATCAGCACAGTCTAGGGAGAACTGACTTGGCAGAGGTGAGAGACTTCCAGACCAGATTATGGGGATATGAATGCAGTTTTTTTTATCCATTTTTATCCACTTCTAGAATTTTATTTTATTAAATTTGATGTAGTTTTAGGTCAAATGTTTGCAAAATTATAGAATATTCTATCACTTTATTTACTTTGTGACTGTACCAGCAGAATAGTGAGTTCAGCTCTGGAGTATAATGTGGAAGGTACTGTATCCTTGGGCTCATTTTTATCTACTGAAACTTAAAATAGAAATAGAAATTTATTATTAGTTGTTATTTGTTCCTTTCACCTTTTTTTTGTCCTATTGACCTCTGTATACTCTGGATTACGAGACTTACACTCAATAGACGTTCCGGTACACAGTGTATACCAATATGAGTACATCCTATTATTATACCAGGAACTAGAAAGTCCATGTTCTACAACAACAATGTGATGTGTAAAGTACAATGATGACTTCATTACTGATTATTATATTGTTACGAGTTTTGCATCTTACAACAGAAGTCGTACAACAAGATTTTGCTTTTGCTAGGGTGGTGAGAGTCAACAAATGACTGATGTGATGACTTATGGAATATTTCTTTTACACAATGATAAGACAGGGAAAGTGTTGCAAGCTCATGACGGCCCCTACCACAATTGTAGAGGTTATTACTGTTATCCTATTGACCCATTACGTATTGCTCTGTGCGACAAACCAGGTACAATAACTGTCCACCGAAGTTGACATCCCATGTTATGGAGAGTTTCAACAGACCATGCACTTTTTGGGTGAACTGCGGCAGTTCTTTTCATACATTTATTGAGACTGTCCACTGTGTATCCAGCCAAGCCCCTGTGCTCTGGTTTACTGAGCCTATTCCTAGTTAAAGGGGTATTCCCACGTCGCATACTCACCAGTCTTCGCTGCTGTAAAATCTTCTCTCTTCCTGGTTTCTTGCGTCATTGGTGGGCGGGGTTTCATATGCAAAGCCATACTGTCCAACTACCGCCAGTTTAGCTCCGCCCCAAATTAGTGTGTAGCTCCGCCCACCACATAGCGTGATCCTATGGGACGACTGAAGGACCTGTGATGTCATCAAAGGTCCTATAACACTTGTAAATCCTAGTGAGCTAAGGGACCCGGTCCTTGTGCCCACCAGCCTCCAGCCTGCTCCACATAAGAAAGCCAAATCCTAGTGAGCAGAGGGACCAGGTCCTTTAGCCCACTAGGATTTAGACTGTTCTATGTAAGAAAGCAGCTCTCATTTCCCCCCTCCTTTATCTGAGAGCAGATAGCTAGGTCACGTGGTGTAGACATAAGGAATAGCTAGAAACACAGGCTCGCTCCCGTGCACTTAGCCCCTCCTCCCTCCCCCCTGAGAGCAGGCAGCTACATCAGTTGACTTTTGAGCAGATAAGTCAAGGGCCGTGTCAACAATGAATTGAATAAATTAAGATAGTGGACAAACAAAGCAGTTTTGCTGAAGCAGTGTATTTAGGAAAAATCTTAAATCCACATTAACAAGCAGTATAGATAGGATCCTTGTGATGGGACGACCCCTTTAAGGATAAAGCCCCATGTAGCGAAACATAGCAAAAAAAAAACATGGTGTTCTAGTACCAGGGTTCCTTCCTCGTATTGTATCAGATCTTCTGACCTTGCCTTCTTACAGAAATTATTGTATGATTACTTACTTATTGCTTACTTCTACCCATTTGACCTTCATCTTACTGGGTTACTACTACAGATGGGTGAACGGATTTTGATGGCAGACTGATTTTGTTAAGCCAAACCTGAAGTGCTATTATTTTACTCTGGGTTCTCTTCAGGTCTTGTTCTGGATCAACATCGTGAGATTTTAGCTTGTATCTGTAACTCTTTTCAACCTTATCTATTATGTAAGCAGTTGGAATAAGAGATTAGGTTTGTAAGGATATGGGTCCGTTATGAATTTTTCAAAAATGCTGAGTGCTGAAAAACCCTTTCAAACCCCAGAAAAGAGTAAACTGAAGCCCAGGGGAGGTGTGGAAAAATAAATGCTCACTTTTCCTCAACTCTAGGCTCCCTCCTGGTCTTCTATGGGCCTCTCCTGGGTGATGACAGTGGCCTCATAGGACTGATCGTGGGGGGATTCCTTTGGAAGATACTATGTCTGATACTACAGTCATGGCCAAAAGTTTTGAGAATGATACAAATATTAATTTTTACAAAGTCTACTGCTTCAGTTTTCCTAATGGCAATTTGCATATACTCCAGAATGTTATAAAGAGTGATCAGCTTAACAGCAATTACTTGCAAAGTCAATATTTGCCTAGAAAATGAACTTTATTACCCAAAACACATTTCAACATCATCGCAGCCCTGCCTTAAAAGGACCAGCTAACATCGTTTCAGTGATTGCTCCATTAACACAGGTGTGGGTGTTGATGAGGACAGGGCTGGAGATCAATCTGTCATGATTAAGTAAGAATGACACCACTGGATACTTTAAAAGGAGGCTGGTGCTTGGCATCATTGTTTCTCTTCTGTTAACCATGGTTATCTCTAAAGAAACACGTGCAGTCATCATTGCACTGCACAAAAATGGCCTAACAGGGAAGAGTATTGCAGCTAGAGAGATTGCACCTCAGTCAACAATCTATCGCATCATCAAGAACTTCAAGAAGAGAGGTTCCATTGTTGCCAAAAAGGCTCCAGGGCGCCAAAGAAAGACCAGCAAGTGCCAGGACCGTCTCTTAAAAGTGTTTCAGCTGCGGGATTGGCCTACCAGCAGTGCAGAGCTTGCTCAGGAATGGCAGCAGGCAGGTGTGTGCATCTGCATGCACTGTGAGGCAGAGACTCTTGGAGCAAGGCCTGGTCTCAAGGAGGGCAGCAAAGAAGCCACTTCTCTCCAGAAATAACATCAGGGACAGACTGATATTCTGCAAAAGGTACAGGGAGTGGACTGCTGAGGACTGGGGTAAAGTCATTTTCTCTGATGAATCCCCTTTTCGAATGTTTGGGACATCTGGAAAACAGCTTATTCGGAGAAGACGAGGTGAGCGCTACCACCAGTCTTGTCTCATGCCAACTGTAAAGCATCCTGAAACCATTCATGTGTGGGGTTGCTTCTCAGCCAAGGGAATCGGCTCTCTCACAGTCTTGCCTAAAAACACAGCCATGAATAAAGAATGGTACCAGAATGTCCTCCAAGATCAACTTCTCCCAACCGTCCAAGAGCAGTTTGGCCATCAACAATGCCTTTTCCAGCATGATGGAGCACCTTGCCATAAAGCAAAGGTGATAACTAAATGGCTCAGGGAACAAAACAGAGAGATTTTGGGTCCATGGCCTGGAAACTCCCCAGATCTCAATCCCATTGAGAACTTGTGGTCAATCATCAAGAGACGGGTGGACAAACAAAAACCTACAAATTCTGACAAAATGCAAGCATTGATTGTGCAAGAATGGACGGCTATCAGTCAGGATTTGGTCCAGAAGTTGATTGAGAGCATGCCAGGGAGAATTGCAGAGGTCCTGAAGAAGAAGGGGCAACACTGCAAATATTGCAACGCTGCATTAACTCATTCTGTCACTATAAGCTTTTATTACTCATAATAGGACTGTAATTATATTTCTGTATGTGATAAAAACATCTGATAAACACATATAAAAACCAGAGGGCAGCAGATCATGTGAAAATATAAGATTCGTGTCATTTTCAAAACTTTTGGCCATGACTGTATGTATCACTGACTTAGAGGCACTACAACTAGCCGCTGAAGGCACCACAAATATAAAAGCAAGATATTGGAAGTGTGAAGAGTTTGAAGCCCAAAATTTTCTCTGGAACCAATAGGAGTATTGTGTCATCCATGAATAGTTCTGTATTGTAGGCAATGATCCATCCATGATGGACTGGTCATCCTTGTACATAGAGGAATCTCGATCTCTCTAGATGTCTTAGTACATTCATAAAAACTATCAATAAAAAATAGATGAAAGGAACATTTGCCAAATATTTTATTTCCATTACACATCTCTATATCATTGGACAAGGTCACTTTACATTTGTCAATGAATAATGAGTTGTTAATGAGAGGATATACAGTAAATGGGATGGTTTAGGGACTTTTGGAGGAATCCTGAAGAAGGACATGTTTCTTGCTGTCACTCAGGTGACGGTATCTTTCTTTACAGCGGCTGATACTTAGAACTACGCGGGTGTTTTCTTGCAGTCTTCGCTTTTCACACAATTCCCTTTCTCGTCAGCATAAGTGTCACCCGCGCAGAGACATATATGCTCACACTGTTGAGTGCACACACTATCCTTGGACTTGCAGCTTCGTTTACAGGAGTTACTACATGGGAACAATGCTTTGCCTGGTTCACACAATATAGGGCCTAGGAAAAAAAAAATAAATAAAGATGACTTTCATACTTTGAAGTTGCTAAAATAGAGATATTTAGATGATGGGCTGCCCACTTTTGGCCTAAGTTTGCCAGGACTAGTCATATTGATCACTGATAGGGACTACTGGGATTGGCCCATTGTAGGTTACCAGACTCAGGGACTCAGGTACAGCTGATCTTCTCGTCCCAAGACACTGGGGTAGATTTATCTGGCATTGAGGGATAATCTTTTGGCGCACGTTTGGCACAAAGCCCATTCTTGCATCAAAAGTGCCCCACAATCCCATTCTACACCCCACTCGCTACATTGTCCAATTGAGGGGGGGGGGGGCAAGCCAGGGAGGGCCTATATTTATTATAGCTCATGCCAGTTCCTAACTGGTGTAGATATATATTCTGGCACAAGGAATGATTTATGAAGAGACCAGATCTTCTTTCTAAAACAATCATTCCCTGCCCCAATTGGGGCGTTTATTAAGACCGGCATATGATACGCCAGTCTTACTAAACCTGCCCCACTGCCTGCCTCCGACTCCGTTCTCTATGTTAATTCTGAGTCTGGTTACTGATAAGAACAGCAAAAACAGCTGACTGCTGGAGGTCCAGGGAGTCAGACTCCTACCTATATGATACTGATGACCTATCCTATGGATATATCATCAATATACCAATATACATAACCAGGAAAACCCCTTTAAAAAAAATTACATTTCATAGCCCCATTTTTGGTAAACATTTCCTACCCTGGCTCACAACCTCCATTCCAATTCTACTGAGTGTGGGAAGAAAAGAGACAACAATTATGAGCCATTTTTATGGTCTGAGCACTGGTCTCCTTGACCCAGGATCTGTTACCTGGGAAAGTACAGATTCTATAGGGACTGGGTAAAAATACTTAATAATTAATGTGATTACATAATGTAGAATATCACACAGAATATAGGCTGAATACAATGATCACTTCTTTATGGGGTTAAATACTTACCTTCTTGCGATTGTGCGATTGTCAGCAGGAAGAGCACACCTGTAAAAATAAAAAAATAAAATTTTTTTAAAAATGGTTAAAAAATGACTCTACTGGGCTAGAAGTCATTTCTGCACTGGCCTCACTGCAAAAATGGATGTGGATGAGGGTGGGGCTTGAGTGTGGATGAGGGTGGGGCATGGGTGTGGTTGAGGGTGGGACATGGGTGTGGTTGAGGGTGGGGCTTGGGTGGGACCAACACCTGGCCATATTCATTATCATTTAAGCCACAAAATGGGGACTACATGACGACAAAATCTATGAATATTGGGATATCATGACCGATGTAAAAACCCTTCCTTATGGGACATCCAGTGCTTGCTGTGTGCTGTAACTATGTATATAGGTTCACCTATTTCTCTGATTTTGTGGGTTCCACAATATAAGAAAAGCAAGGACTTGGTAAAAAGCATCTGACTGGTTGGATGTAGTTTATCTGTAAATTTGTGCTTGAGGCTGTGCTGAGACTTCCTGCTCTGATAGAGGGAGAGAGAGCTGCTAGAGCCTGAAACCTGTACTTGACAACTGCAGAGACCACATTTACTATGAAATACAGGGGGAAAAGAAATATAAAAACTGGTAGAATTATATTATATTATATATATATATCACTTCCAATAGTACACAGATATTGAATATATGCTACTTACCCAGAGCGGACAGCAGTATGATAGATGTTCGTGCCATCTTTAGCTTTAAGGTTCAGACTTTTACCTGTAAATTATAAATTCATTTCATTATCGTGAGAACATATTAGATGAAGCTTTTGCTATTTGCTACTTTCATCTCCCCCATAGAGGTATATAGACATATTGAGTGAATAAATTATCATACAGTATTTGAGGAATGACCTCTAAGGGTTGTCCTTTTAAGAAAGCAGCCCCCCTTCCCCTTCCTTTATGACCAACTGATCAATATTGATGCGCCTCCTCTATTCCTGATAACCGGCCATTACACCTGGCGATATATTCCCCTGCAGCGGCCACTACAGGCTGAATGTGACATTACATGCAGGCAACATTTATAATAATGCATATTGCTTTTGGTAGACCCAGTTTGTAGTGACTTTCAGCTCCAGATCAGTCACCATTGCCTCTATAGGACCTGATTTAACAAAACAAGTAGATGGGTTACGGACCAGCTATGAACGGGCTGCAGATAAGGTTGGCCTCATAACTGGTTCCCATTGGGTGATAAAAATTTAAGAAAGCCCCAGACAAAGCAGTAACAGCAAATAATGGGTTATAATTGATATGGGTGTATCAGGGACCCCTGATAATCTACACAGCAGTAAGAGCTTTGGTACATACCTGGAGGACACACACCTGGAGGATAATCTTCTGGTGATATAGAGAACCTACTAGTGCATTGTCTTATATATGGAGAGTTTGGGTGTATACAGGGTGTGAACGGAAATCCTATATTTGGTTTATAACTTGTCATTGCCTGGTAAGATGCAAATAGTGATTGTAATTATTATAAACTAATTAACACATTCTGGATGAAGCAGATATAATTTGGGAAGATGCAAAGGCATGGCTATTTCTGAAATAACCAGTCATATCACATTTGTCCTGTGGGAGTAAGGGTCCATTCCCACGATGTAACGTGACGCTGATTCTGACACGTAAACTCGTGTCAGAGTCAGCGCTGCAAAACAGAATCCTATTGACTTCAATGGGTTCCGTTTAGCACGCATAACACATTAAAATCAATTGGAGGCTTTTTTTTAACCCATTGATTTCAATGTGTTACGCGCGCTAAACGGAACCCATTGAAGTCAAAGGGATTCTGTTTTGCAGCGCTGACTCTGACACGAGTTTACGTGTCAGAATCAGCGCCGCGTTACATCGTGGGAACGGACCCTAATACAAAGTTTACCAGCTGAGGATCTAAGGTTTCTGAAGCCAGATTTATAGCTTACTACCTGACGTTCCTTGGTATGTAGATGAATGAGACATGATGAGACAACCCTCTTAAAGCTAGGAAGGGGGGATCAGTAGGGTGCTTGTACTGATCCTCCTGTCACAAATCAGCAGGTTTCATAGCTGATATTCCCAACATAATCTACTTGTTCAGTATCTGCAGGGCTTGTTTTGGTGATTTGTATTCTGTGAAGTGGTCTATATACAGTGACTGTACCAGCAGAATAGTGAGTGCAGCTCTGGAGTATAATACAAGATGTAACTCAGGACCAGTACAGGATAAGTAATGTAATGTATGTACACAGTGACTGCACCAGCAGAATAGTGAGTGCAGCTCTGGAGTATAATACAGGACGTAACTCAGGATCAGTACAGGATAAGTAATGTAATGTATGTACACAGTGACTGTACCAGCAGAATAGTGAGCGTAGCTCTGGAGTATAATACAGGGTGTAACTCAGGATCAGTACAGGATAAGTAATGTAATGTATGTACACAGTGACTGTACCAGCAGAATAGTGAGCGCAGCTCTGGAGTATAATACAGGATAAGTAATGTATGTACACAGTGACTGTACCTGCAGAATAGTGAGTGCAGCTCTGGAGTATAATACAGGACGTAACTCAGGATCAGTACAGGATAAGTAATGTAATGTATGTACACAGTGACTGTACCAGCAGAATAGTGAGCGCAGCTCTGGAGTATAATACAGGATAAGTAATGTAATGTATGTACACAGTGACTGTACCAGCAGAATTGTGAGCGCAGCTCTGGGGTATAATGCAGGATGTAACTCAGGATCAGTACAGGATAAGTAATATATGTACACAGTGACTGTACCAGCAGAATAGTGAGTGCAGCTCTGGAGTATAATACAGGATGTAACTCAGGATCAGTACAGGATAAGTAATGTAATGTATGTACACAGTGACTGTACATGCAGAATAGTGAGCGCAGCTCTGGAGTATAATAAGATAAGATAAGAGATAAGATATTCCTTTAATAGTCCCACAATGGGGAAATTTCAGTGATACAGTTTCATAGATGGTACAGTAGTATATAACAAGAGAGAAACACATAGAAGCTCATGGCAGATAGAGAAATCCTAGGAATCATAGCAACTAAAAAAGAAAGAAACACAGACACACTGCAGGATCATTTAGTTCTCTGTGCAGATTGATGTTAATAATAATAATTATAATAATAATAATACAGCCGACTTGGTTGTAGGACACGAGGAGGGGGGTCACAGCTTGTGGATATAACAAGCAGAAATTTTTGCAGAGGTGGGGGGGCATATGCAGCTATCATGATGATAACATGTGGCAGTTCCTTTGGTAGGTGGTGAGATCTCCTGCTCACAGCTGATAGTTCGGTATCTTGCATCAGCCCTATTGTCCTTTTAACCACAAAAAATGCCCCAAATGTCCTTCATCACAAGCCGTCCTCCTTACCACAGTGTTCTACTGCCCCAAGGAAGTCAGAGACCATCCAGGTATACAGGGTGATGCTCTCTGGCCAAGCTTCCATAACTCCTGGGGTAGGTGGGTGATGGCAGGTTCCCAGGTTGTAACAGTGTCTCACGTGTCCACAGTAATAGAAAGAAATACCAGTCAGCTGTAGCATCTTCACACATCAGCAATTGACGCCAGAAATCATCTCCTTGAACGAAGAAGTCCGCATTTCCATGTAGGTTTCTCTTCCATGCCGCATGTTGAGCCATGCTGTCCTAGCTGGGGGGATGGTAACAGGCACATGTGGAAACCAGCTGAACCAGGTCTTGAGTCCATGCTTTACAATGGAAACAAAAGGAACAAAAAACTCCACAGGGTCTTCCATTCGATTTATAGTTGCTAAATTCATAGTGCTAGATTGCTTGGTTACCGGATTCTTGAAGATACAGAGAAAAAGAGTGAAAAAGAAAAGAAAAGTTTGCTCCCAGCTTGGAGCACTGCATCAAAGGCAGCCAGCCTCTCAGGGGGCGGTGCCTAAATACAGGATGTAGCTCAGGATCAGTACAGGATAAGTAATGTAATGTATGTACACAGTGACTGTACCAGCAGAATAGTGAGCGCAGCTCTGGAGTATTATCACAAGATGTAACTCAGGATCAGTACAGGATAAGTAATGTAATGTATGTGCGACCACCCCGGGAGATCCATGCAGGAGGCTGGACTGTCACGGTGACCTTATAGGCACCAGAACTCCCAGGAGAGGTACACAGGGTAATAGGCAGAGTCAGTTAGATGTGACGCCAGTTGGAGTATTGGGACACCCGCTGGTCCCTGGGCTGAGATGGTGATGTGGGTGCCAGTGCTTCCTCCACCAAGGAGCTTTTGCCCAGGGCTTGGCTGCAAGGAAGGCAATGTCCAGGCCAGGATCAGTAGAAGTCCTCACTGCTTTATTGTAACAGGCATCTGCTGGTCACTTGTCCTGTAGCAGTGAGCTGTGGCACAGTGGCTTGTAGCTGGCTGACACCTTCCCATGTATTACCAGAGAGTCTAAGATGGCTGCAGGTCCAGCTTCTGAAACTTCTGCAGACAGTTCAGTTACCTTGTAGAGATAGGTGCAGACTGCCAGGGTTATAGCTCTGCTTAGCCTAATATAATCCTGTCCTCTTACTGATAGTGATGGGGGCGCTGTCACACAGCTTCTCTGCCCTGCTGCTGCTGTGGCAATCCTCACAGCACACAGTGTCTGACACACAAGATGGCCACTGCCATACTTCTCCTTGCTTCTTCTTCCCTTGCTGCTTACAGAATACTACTTCCTCTCTCTGCTATGACTATTTCCTGTTCCAGCTACAGATCTGCCCACTATACTGTGTATCACCAGGGAGACCACAGATCACTACGACAAGTGAAACCAGAGAACAACGGCTTGAGAATATGTCACAAATGAACACATATAAGGCACTTTTATGGCCAAATAACCATTAGTAACTCCTGTGAGGGGGTTACATCCCTCCCTTCTTGAATGTAGCACGTCATCGGGCTACCAATAACACAGAAAACAGTCAACAGCTTAAATATCCCATAGTCCAAAGTAAATGGAATAAACGTCCAATTGTTTAGGACAAAATAAGAAAAATAGAGGTAGAACTTTGGGCAGTCCAAGCATGGTGTCGCCACTATGGCACCAGGTATATGGTTTATTTATTGAACTGAAATTGAACAAAAGTCTCCAAGGCAGACGATCAGCTGAAATGCAGAGTCCACTATGGCTGATCTTGGCATTCTTTAAGGGCTGTAGCGAACTGAGGGTTTACCCTTGTTTACCCTTTGGGATCTCCTTTGAGAAATTGTTTCAGGCTCTGAGGCCTCCTCTCTGTTAACAGGGAGTACCTGAGTATCCGGAGTCTCTGATACAAAGTACTCTGAGGAAATGGAGTCACTTGTGTCCCTTAACACAGAAGGAGTCTATCTTTGCAGCGGTGTAACCGTAGGTCTCACAAAGAAGTATAAGTTAGGGGAAGCCAGCGCAAGTCCTAATTCTATACCATGTTGGCCAGGAATGGGTATACAGGGTAATGTCCGTCTTGGTTGTGACAGAGCATGTGGAGTAGCCGGTAACCGACGGGTCACTCTGGGACTCGTATAAGAGGAAGGACAGACTTTGAGATCATCTCGAGACACTAACTGGGATGGACCTTCTCCATCTTCTGGAACAATTTTACACACTTTGGGGTTATCATGTGGTGCCTCTTGGACAACATAGGGTTTGTCTTCCCAACGATCCTCTAACTTATGATGCCTAACATGTCGTCTTTTTAGGACCTTATCTCCAGGTTGCAAGGGTTGAGCATTTGCTCCTTTGTCATACTGGAGAGCTTGTTTGTGTCTAGCCTGGTCCAGAGATTTACACACAAGTTCCTGAAGTTCTCTATTAACCCTTAGTCTTTCTGCTATCCAAGTGTCATTTAGTAACGGTGGGGACCTAACCTCTGTAATCACTCCCATTTGGTGATCAGCTGGGAGCTGTCCTAACTGTCCTCTAAGGAGGTACGAAGGAGTGTACCCTGTGGAATCCTGTCTGGTGTTATTATAGATCTCAGTGATCTCTGGCAATAGCTCTGGCCACTCAGATCGTTTTTCACAGGCAACTGTTCTCAGCATGTTGATAATGATTTGATTGCCCTTTTCACAAAGACCATTACCCTGGGGATGGTAAGCTGTAGTGCGGATCTTTTGACACCCATAGAGGTTGCAGAACTCTAGAAAAAGCTCTGAGTCAAATGCAGGACCTTGATCAGTAAGGATCTTTTCAGGATAATCGTAGGGTCGCCCAAAATGTCTTTGGAATTCCCGAGCTGCTGTTTGACCAGTGAGATCTTTTACTGGGACTACAAACATGAATTTTGAGAAATGATCAATCATTGTTAGTGCATAAGTGTAACCGGACCGACTTGGTGTCAACTTGAGGTGGTCAAGCGCTACTAACTCTAGTGGTCTGACTGTGACAATGCCCTGTAGAGGGGCCCGTTGGTTAGATCCTCTCCGCAAAGCACATTGTGCACAATCCCCGCACCACTGTTCAATTTGAGGGCGCATTCCCACCCAGTAGAAGCGATCCTTGATTATGTCCTGACTGATTATGATACGCATCCAAGATCAAAGAAGCGTCTTGTCTTGGTATCACAATCTGAAACACTCGTTCATGGGTACGAGGATTTACATAACGGCGGACCAGTTTTCCCTGCAGATAGGTTAAATGACCGCGCTCTCGCCAGAGACTTTGAAGTTCAGGGCTTGCATTGTTATCTGGACCTACTGAATTAGAATCTTTAAAAAGGTCTTTTAATTTTTGTAATGTTGGATCTTGGTTTTGGACTTGTTCCCAATCCATATGATGGAGGGACTCAACTCGCACGGTCTGAAGGGTACAATATTTGGTCTGAACATTTTGTTTAACACGTTGAGTAACTTTGTCATAGAAGTCAGGGAGTTCAATTTCTTCCCATATGTCAGGGTCATCTAGGTTATTAGTTGACTCTTGGGGTAACTGAGACAAAATGTCAGCATTGATACTTTTCTGACATTGTTTTCTAGTTGTACTTGTAAAGAATTTGTAAAAATTTAATAAAATAAGACTTAAAAAAAAAAAAAAGTCAGCATTGACATTCTCTCTCCCTGCACGGAATTTTAAGGTAAACTGATAATTGGCAAGGTGCGAAACCCAACGCTGCTTAATTGCTCCCAATTTGGCAGTGCTAAGATGGGTCAGAGGATTATTATCTGTGTATGCAACAAAAGGAGTGGCGGTGAGATAAAGATGGAATTTTTCGGTAACCGCCCAAACCAAGGCCAGAAACTCCAACTTAAAGGAGCTATAGTTAGAGTCATTACGTTCAGTCGCCAGAAGCGAACGACTGGCAAATGCAATGGGTCTAATCAAACCTTCTTGTTTCTGGGATAGGACAGCACCAAGTCCAGTTTTACTTGCGTCTGTTTGCAGAATGAACGGTTTACTGTAATCAGGGTAAGCAAGGACATTTGGACCGACTAAGGCCGCTTTTAATTCATCAAATGCTTTTTGCATTTCAGGGGTCCATTGGATAGTTGGACTCTTACCAGATCGGGTGGTAGACTGACCTACCAGTACGGCCTGTAAGGGTTCAGCAATCCGGGCACAAGTTTTTTACAAATCGTCGGTAATAACCGACGAACCCAAGGAATTTACGGATGTCTTTTACCGTTTCAGGAGTTGGCCAGTCGCGTATCCGTTCAGTGTACCGAGGATCTGGCGACACCCCATCGGCGCTCACAATGTGTCCCAGGTATTGGATTTCAGATTTTAGGAGATGGCATTTGGAAGGCTTGAGTTTCAGACCACAGCGATCCAAAGACTCAAACACTCTCGCAAGGTGATCCAAATGCTCTGCATATGTCCTGGAATAAACAATTATATCATCCAGATATAACAGGACAGACTCAAAGTTTAGATGACCTAAACAGAACTCCATGAGCCGTTGGAATGTGGCAGGCGCATTGCACAACCCAAATGGCATCCGGTCAAATTCAAACAGACCCATTGGTGTTGTGAAGGCAGTTTTTTCTGCATCCGCTGGGGACATAGGGACCTGCCAGTATCCAATGGTAAGGTCCAGGACAGAGAAGTAGGCTGCAGACTGAAGAGCTGCAAGGAACTCCTCTATCCGGGGCAGCGGATATACATCCTTGTGGGTGATACCATTCAATTTGCGGTAATCCACGCAAAGGCGAATAGTACCGTCCTTCTTTTTGACGAGTACTAAGGGAGCAGCCCAAGGGCTTCGGCGGTCCCTTATGACACCGGAATCTTTCATGTTTTGGAGTAAGTCTTTTACTTGTTGGTATTGTGCTGGGGGAATGGGCCTATGTCTTTCCTTGATGGGAGGATGATCACCAGTTTGAATTGTGTGTTCCACTGCAGTGATATGCCCAAAGTCCATAGGGGACTTGCTAAAAATGTGTTCAAATTCATGAACTACCCGCAATACCCCTTCCAGCTGAGATGAAGGCGTCTCAGGTGTTCCAAGGTGAATCTCTTGCCACCATTCTTTTTGCTCCCCAATGGGGTTAGCTGTGGGTTGTGAATTGGTGGTCTGAGTTTCACAATGGACTCTCTGGAGGCAATTGGCATCCTGAACTCTGGATAATTTGGCAACCACTGTATACTGAGGTAGTGTAACTTCAGAATCCCCAAAATTTAGCAATTGTACAGGGACTCGTCCATGGGTCACCTTAGCCAAACTACGGGCAGCAATAACTGTATGATCCGTAGGCATTGACTCGATGAGCACGGAGTAATCCCTGCCTTTGCCACCAAACCTGGCCCGGGACCAGACCATCATCGCATGACCAGGTGGTAAGATGATGGGTCTAGCGTCAGTCACCCTAGCTTTTCCGATCTCACCTTGGGAAAGTTGGACCTGTTGTTGTTGGACCAAAACCTTAATGGCCTTATGGTAGATGTGTCTCTCTTTTGGAGTGGCTATCTGAAGAGTGTCAGACAAGGCAGCAATGGCTTCATCAAAACAATTAACTAGGACGTTGATCCCAATAATGATGGAGGGAGTGTCTCTGTCTTTGGCAACGTCCACAATGACAATCCCCTGGTCCTTCAGTTCGGTTTTGCCGATCTTAGGGGTGGCTAGGAAGTAGCCCATCTGTTTAAGTTCTTGTCCATTGCTGGCAATTAGAGTCACATGCTCATGAGGATTGCATGGTTGTAGCTGATCTTGAGACCAATATTTCTCAAAATGGGATAGGGGCATGGTGGTCGTCTGTGATCCCGTATCCAAGAGAGCAGTCAGCGGGATGTTGTTCATATTAATGGAAAGGATAGGACGGTCTCCAATGAAATGTCGGCCCCATTCAGGTGATAGTGGACCATGGTGGTAATTGTCTCCTGGGGATAGGTCCTCTGCCCCAGGACGGCCTAGTTTAAATGCTGGCATTTTCATTCAACGTGTCCAGGTAGATGACAACGTCGGCAGATCTGCCTTCCGGGTGAATGAAACTGGTCCATGACCCTGCGACCGGGTCGGAATAACTGTCTGCATGAATACTGACATGGCGAAGGTTCCTGCCAGTGCCGAGATGAGGGAGACGTCGGTGGTGTCAGCTGAAGGTCATCCACTTTTTTACAAAGCTTGATTAGATTCTTTGAAAGTTCAGCGATTTGTCCTTGGAGTTCAATGCTGGAGTCAGAAGGTTGGATCTGTGCGCACTGAGCAATGGCTCGTTGGATTACACAGGGATGAGGTGCTGTAGAAGTTGAGAGCATATTATTCTGCTCCTCTGGCATTGTGTCCATTTTAAGGATTTGGATGGCTGTCTCTTTAAATAGGTGAAGGGTCGGTCAGGGTCTTGAGAATTAAGCATACGTAGTTGCATTTTAACTGTATCAGGTGTAGCACCCTCGATGAATTGCTCCCTCAGTGTGCGATCATAATTGTGAAGCTCATGAGGATCTACAGTAGTTGCGCAACCTGGCAGAGAGCTTCATCCAAGCTCAGAGCAATAAGACTTTCACCTGCGTTCTGCTTGTGGCTAAAGAACCGAGCTTTTAATTCTGACAGAATCTTAGTTTCAAATATCGTGCGCAGTTTATCAAATATTTGCTTAACAGTTTGTTTCTCCTTAACATCCCAGGACTTAACTTCACGGAGGGCTGCTCCTCCCATCTGACCCATTAACATGGCAACCTTCTGCTCAGTAGTGAGGGGATAAACTTTGAAAGTTGCTTGCATCTTTTCTTTAAAGTCCTTTAGGGTATTTGGCTCGCCTACATAGAGTGGCAGCCATGGCACGCCTGGGTAATAAGGCATTGTGATTGGCATTACTGCAGCTGTGGGGGTTGAAACACTACACCCTTCTTCCTCATCCTCACTACTGGACCCTTGGTGTTTAAAACTGACAAAATCCCTTTTTTCTTTGTTCCTAAACATACTGGAGGTACGTGGCTCACCTGCAGTTGCCTGTGTTGTAGATTCAGGTATAGCGTGCGATGAGGGGCCAAGATGGCGATGTTGCACAATGCCGCAGTCACAGATCCTTTCTCCTGCCAGCAGCTAAAGTGCCTCCCTTTTTTTTTTTAAATGGCACAGCGATCCTGTTTGTGACGCCAACTGCGACCACCCCGGGAGATCCGTGCAGGAGGCTGGACTGTCACGGTGACCTTATAGGCACCAGAACTCCCAGGAGAGGTGCACAGGGTAATAGGCAGAGTCAGTTAGATGTGACGCCAGTTGGAGTATTGGGACACCCGCTGGTCCCTGGGCTGAGATGGTGATGTGGGTGCCAGTGCTCCCTCCAACAAGGAGCTTTTGCCCAGGGCTTAGCTGCAAGGAAGGCAATGTCCAGGCCAGGATCAGTAGAAGTGCTCACTGCTTTATTGTAACAGGCATCTGCTGGTCACTTGTCCTGTAGCAGTGAGCTGTGGCACAGTGGCTTGTAGCTGGCTGACACCTTCCCATGTATTACCAGAGAGTCTAAGATGGCTGCAGGTCCAGTTTCTGGTCTCCTGCAGACAGTTCAGTTACCTTGTAGAGGTAGGTCCAGGCTGCCAGGGTTATAGTTCTGCTTAGCCTGATATAATCTTGTCCTCTTACTGATAGTGATGGGGGCGCTGTCACAGCTTCTCTGCCCTGCTGCTGCTGTGGCAATCCTCACAGCACATAGTGTCCTAAACACAAGATGGCCACTGCCACACTTCTCCTGGCTTCTTCTTCCCTGGCTGCTTACTGGATACTACTTCCTCTCTCTACTATGACTATTTCCTGTTCCAGCTACAGATCTGCCCACTATAGTGCATTCCTATGGAGACCACAGCTCACTAGGACAAGTGATACCAGAGAACAACAGCTTGAGAACAAATGAACACAGTATGAACATGGCAACATATACAAACAATCATAACATGTAAGCCACTTTTATGGCCAAATAATCATTAGTAACTCCTGTGAGGGGATTACATCTGTACACAGTGACTGCACCAGCAGAATAATGAGTGCAGCTCTGGAGTATAATACAGGATGTAACTCAGGATCAGTACAGGATAAGTAATGTAATGTATGTACACAGTGACTGCACCAGCAGAATAATGAGTGCAGCTCTGGAGTATAATACAGGATGTAACTCAGGATCAGTACAGGATAAGTAATGTAATGTATGTACACAGTGACTGCACCAGCAGAATAGTGAGTGCTGCTCTGGAGTATAATACAGGATGTAACTCAGGATCAGTACAGGATAAGTAATGTAATGTATGTACACAGTGACTGCACCAGCAGAATAATGAGTGCAGCTCTGGAGTATAATACAGGATAAGTAATGTAATGTATGTACACAGTGACTGCACCAGCAGAATAGTGAGCGCAGCTCTGGAAGATAATACAGGATAAGTAATGTAATATATGTACACAGTGACTGTACCAGCAGAATAGTGAGCGCAGCTCTGGAAGATAATACAGGATAAGTAATGTAATGTATGTACACAGTGACTGATCAAGCAGAATAGTGAGCGCAGCTCTGGAGTGTAATACAGGATGTGACTCAGGATCAGTACAGGATAAGTAATGTAATGTATGTACACAGTGACTGTACCAGCAGAATAGTGAGCGCAGCTCTGGAAGATAATACAGGATAAGTAATGTAATGTATGTACACAGTGACTGATCAAGCAGAATAGTGAGCGCAGCTCTGGAGTGTAATACAGGATGTGACTCAGGATCAGTACAGGATAAGTAATGTAATGTATGTACACAGTGACTGTACCAGCAGAATAGTGAGTGCAGCTCTGGAGTATAATACAGGGTTAGTTCAAGTTAATTTATTTTTTTGTGAATTAAAACATTTAGTTGTTTCCATTTGTATAAGTTACCATTGTCATGTCCTTATAGTTTTTGTCCTCTTTATTGGATGAGGAACTACAGTCATGGCCAAAAGTTTTGAGAATGACACAAATCTTCTATTTTCACATGATCTGCTGCCCTCTGGTTTTTATATGTGTTTGTCAGATGTTTTTATCACATACAGAAATAGAATTGCAATCATATTATGAGTAACAAAAGCTTATATTGACAGTTAGAATGAGTTAATGCAGCGTTGCAATATTTGCAGTGTTGACCCTTCTTCTTCAGGACCTCTGCAATTCTCCCTGGCATGCTCTCAATCAACTTCTGGACCAAATTCTGACTGATAGCCGTCCATTCTTGCACAATCAATGCTTGCATTTTGTCAGAATTTGTATTTTTTTGTTTGTCCACCCGTCTCTTGATGATTGACCACAAGTTCTCAATGGGATTAAGATCTGGGGAGTTTCCAGGCCATGGACCCAAAATCTCTATGTTTTGTTCCCTGAGCCATTTAGTTATCACCTTTGCGTTATGGCAAGGTGCTCCATCATGCTGGAAAAGGCATTGTTGATTGCCAAACTGCTCTTTGACGGTTGGGAGAAGTTGATCTTGGAGGACATTCTGGTACCATTCTTTATTCATGGCTGTGTTTTTAGGCAAGACTGTGAGAGAGCCAATTCCCTTGGCTGAGAAGCAACCCCACACATGAATGGTTTCAGGATGCTTTACAGTTGGCATGAGACAAGACTGGTGGTAGCGCTCACCTCGTCTTCTCCGAATAAGCTGTTTTCCAGATGTCCCAAACAATTGAAAAGAGAATTCATCAGAGAAAATGACTTTACCCCAGTCCTCAGCAGTCCACTCCCTGTACCTTTTGCAGAATATCAGTCTGTCCCTGATGTTTTTTCTGGAGAGAAGTGGCTTCTTTGCTGCCCTCCTTGAGACCAGGCCTTGCTCCAAGTGTCTCCGCCTCACAGTGCGTGCAGATGCACTCACACCTGCCTGCTGCCATTCCTGAGCAAGCTCTGCACTGCTAGTAACCCGATCCCGCAGCTGAAACACTTTTAAGAGACAGTCCTGGCGCTTGCTGGTCTTTCTTGGGTGCCCAGGAGCCTTTTTGCCAACAATGGAGCCTCTCTCCTTGAAGTTCTTGATGATGCGATAGATTGTTGACTGAGGTGCAATCTTTCTAGCTGCGATACTCTTCCCTGTTAGGCCATTTTTGTGCAGTGCAATGATGACTGCACGTGTTTCTTTAGAGATAACCATGGTTAACAGAAGAGAAATAATGATGCCAAGCACCAGCCTCCTTTTACAGTGTCCAGTGGTGTCATTCTTACTTAATCATGACAGATTGATCTCCAGCCCTGTCCTCATCAACACCCACACCTGTGTTAATGGAGCAATCACTGAAACGATGTTAGCTGGTCCTTTTAAGGCAGGGCTGCAATGATGTTGAAATGTGTTTTGGGGGATAAAGTTCATTTTCTAGGGAAATATTGACTTTGCAAGTAATTGCTGTTAAGCTGATCACTCTTTATAACATTCTGGAGTATATGCAAATTGCGATTAGAAAAACTGAAGCAGTAGATTTTGTAAAAATTAATATTTGTATCATTCTCAAAACTTTTGGCCATGACTGTATATAAGTCCATATTGTGCAATAGGCAATCTAATATGCAAAGCAGGATGCTGATATCATTATAGATTTTTACATTATAATTGCTAATTTTGTATATTACAAGGTTTAGTTGCGACAACGCCAAGCATGAGTAATCTGTAAATACTTGCTTTAACAGTAGGGGCCACCTGAGAAGAATTGTGGGTGTTTAGGTTGTTACTACTAAAATTTGCTCAGCATATGGGTTATTCCTCTTCTCAGACAATAGAGGGCAGAAACAGTATATGGGCCCCTTCTTATACCATATCTTATCATAGAGCACAACCCTTATGTCTCTGTAACAATGTATCAATAATCCTTAAATTCAGTAGCTCAGGCTATTTACTAGGGGTTGTTGGAGGGTTGGCCCCAGAATCATCTTTTCTGGTGGATCCAAGGACAGTAGGAAGTTACTTTAGGGTGGCAGTGGGTCGCATAAGCTTCCAGGCCTCCTGACAAATGCATTTTTGCTTTAAATTAAGCTTTAGGCAAGGTTTGGTAGGACTGGCTGCCTTCAAAATGTTCCCCACTGCGATGTCCACCAAATGGCTCCTTCTAACTTGATGCCGTTTGGTTGTCAAAAATGGCATTGGATGTGAAAGCAACCACTCAGATATTGTAATAGTCACTTGTGACCTTGATATCGGAGGAATGAATGGTCCATGTCAATTGTTTCCAATTGTAGTCAATGCTTCCATATCACGGCCATGTATAACAGCAGAAACGCTGCAACTATGCTGCCCACTCAATGCCTAAGCCGGTGCCATCTCTAAAGACCCAACACTCACTATGTAAGTATGGCAGGAGGAATGTTAATGCTCAGGTATAAGATGTAAAATGCATTCAGAAAATATTTTCGTACTTAATCTCCCATATTGACAAAGTGACAATGGAATGTTAGAAATCTTTGCAAATTTATTGAAAAGAGAAAAATATAGTTTTCCTTTGCCATCATTTTCTTACTTCCAGAAGGTCAGTGGTGGACTGGCTGTCCACTGGTAGTCATCATCCAACCTGATGGAACTTGAAAAGATCTGCAGAGAAAAATGGCTTTAAATCCTAATGTGGAAACATTCTGGCATATTACTCAAGAAGACTGGAGGCTCTAATCACTGCCAAAGCTTATTCTGCTGAGACAGTTCACATCTGCATCAGAGTATCCGTTGGACTCCGTCTTGATATCCTCCTGAAATTGGCAGACACACAAATTATGCAGAGAGGACGTTTTCCTCTGCAGGTTTCAGTTTTAAAATTACAGACAACCCCATTATAGGATATTACAGCAGCCCAACTGTCTTTTGTTATTGTCCTCAAATGGACCAAAGTAACAAAAAGGCAATGCGAGTGTGAACTTAGAGTAAGTATTGAGTAAAGGTGGGAGAACCTCTCAGGAGTCATCTCAAGTTCGGGTGATTTTGTACCAAACTCTGTTTCAGGTCAAATAAGTTCAGTATGTACCAAATCTTAAATTTGCTTAAAAAATAGTGTAGAATATTCTTAGGGCTCCTAGGAACCTATCTATAAAACATAGTGTAGAATACTGTCAGGGCTCCTAGGAACCTATCTATATAACATAGTGTAGAACACTGTCAGGGCTCCTAGGAACCTATCTATAAAACATAGTGTAGAATACTGTCAGGGCTCCTAGGAACCTGTCTATATAACATAGTGTAGAATACTCTTAGAGCCCCTAGTAACCTATCTATAAAACATAGTGTATAACATTGTCAGGTCTCCTAGGAACCTATCTATAAAACATAGTGTATAACATTGTCAGGGCTCCTAGGAACCTATCTATAATACATAGTGTAGAATACTCTTAGGACTCCTAGGAACCTATCTATAAAACATAGTGTAGAACACTGTCAGGGCTCCTAGGAACCTATCTATAAAACATAGTGTAGAACACTGTCAGGACTCCTAGGAACCTATCTATAAAACATAGTGTGCAACACTGTCAAGGCTCCTAGGAACCTATCTATAAAACATAGTGTAGAATACTGTCAGGGCTCCTAGGAACCTATCTATAAAACACAGTGTATAACACTGTCAGGGCTCCTAGGAACCTATCTATAAAACATAGTGTAGAATACTGTCAGGGCTCCTAGGAACTTATCTATAAAACATAGTGTATGACACTGTCAGGACTCCTAGGAATCTATCTATAAAACATAGTGTAGAATACTGTCAGGGCTCCTAGGAACCCATCTATAAAACATAGTGTAGAATACTGTCAGGACTCCTAGGAACTTATCTATAATACATAGTGTATAACACTGTCAGGACTCCTAGGAACCTATCTATAAAACATAGTGTAGAATACTGTCAGGGCTCCTAGGAACCTATCTATACAACATAGTGTAGAACACTCTTGAGGCGCCATTTGTTCAGTTTTGTTAAAATCCAAACAATTTGGAATTTGTTTATTGAATCTGGTTTGTGACAAAGCAGTTTGTCCATTTCTAGTACTCATTAAATACATACATCAGTACAAGATTTTAGTTTTTCCTTCTCAATAATTTGGCAAAGGCTTCACTTTGTCAGTATGGGATGGTGCATGAAGAATGATGGGGTGAACTTTATTTTTTTTTTTTACTTTAACAAAAGGCCACAACATAATAAAATTATATGATAAGGAGATTAATTACTTTTTAAGTCAATAAAAATAGATAAAAACAATGTTTGACAACCATTTTATTTCTATTAGATATGTCTCCATATCATTGGACGAGGTCACTTGTTGATAAGGTATATGGGATGGTTTAGCGATGTTTGGTGCAGTCCTGAGGTAGGACACATTTACTGCCATCACTCAGGAGCTGGTATCCCTCTTTACACTTACACCCAATTGCACAGGATAGGGGGCATGTAATGCTAGGATTGAGGTATGTGTCGCAGGATTCCAGGCAGTTATTGGCACATAAGCTATACGTGGTGTTCCCCGTGCAGCACTCTTCATTTTTCACACATTGTCCAGCAATATTCTCTACAGTGCCATCCTTACAATAACATCCAGGCTGACACCCACCAGGGCAAATAATATTAGGGGAATTGCAGTTTAGTGGGCAGGGTTTAGCACAGTCCTTATATTCTTTGCCTTGTTCACAAAATTTCGGGTTGACTGGAAAAAAACAAAAAAAACAATAAAGAGTTAAAATAAACATGAAGGTTATCTGTGGTTACAAAAACATGGCTTCTTATTTTCAGTAACAGAGTTACACCTGTTCATAGGTTGCGTGCACTATTGTAACTCAGTCCCAATTATTTCAATGGAGCTGGGCTGCAATGCCAGACTCAACCTGAGAAACAAGAGTGGCACTGTTCATGAAAGAAATCCATTGGCCCTCATTTACTATTTTTTTGCCAGAATTCTAGTATAAACTTGCGACATGTGTTGGTGCATTTGGGGTGCACTGTGTCACATCTCTACTAGGATTGAGCCGATTTTGAGATTTCAGATTCGTTTTTAAAATCCGATTTCCGATCATTTTCCATCTGAACCCGATCCCAATTCCGATCCTAATGTAAGTCAGTGGGATTTTTTAATGATCAGGATTTTTTTTCTGTGCAGGTAAGTTGAGCAATCAGGATCGGAATTCCGTTCCCGATCTTTTTTTTAGGCAGGATTGGAACCCGATGACGATTGTGAAATTTACTCGATTGCTGATCGGGATCCAATCTTTTCGGATCGCGATCGCTCAACCTTAATCTCTACTGTTGACCCGCTCACCACTTTTTTTTGGACAGTGGGCGGAGTGGGGTGCTTTAACTCATATATAGATCTGTGACTAGAATTGCTAAGAGGTCCTAGAGTGTGTTTTTTTCCATTCCATTCCTGACGAGCCCTTGTATTTGGATTGATATTATGTTTTGGGGGATGTTGGGTGACAACCAAGATGACACCAGTGTTTAACCTGTTTTCAAGCCAAAACGGAAACCTATGCTGAGCAGAGAGATGAACACAAGGAGTCCAGGTACACTAAATGATCACAGGCTATAATAAGTGGCGAGGCTTAAATACCCCGCCTCAGCCCCGGATCGGACGGTGAGGCAGCACTTTGATGGACTGTATATCACAAACCCAGCCACAGTTTGACTGATAGGAATGGCAACCCTTAAATAAGAACTACAAGCATGGCTGCACTGATGGGAGCAATGGCTGCAAGATGAAGAAGCAAAAGCATAGACATTGAGATTCCTAACATAATTTTGTCTAAATAGTCCCTTTTAAATAATATAGTCAGTGGGGGAAGAGAAGTGACAACAGTTCTAAGGCTATTATATGATGTAGCACTAAAAGTGGCAAAAATATTTAATAAAACTCAATATTTTATTGGATTCCTTTTAAAAAACATATATATAGCCACAAACACACAAGGTTACTCCTTTAAGATTTGTATCACCAGCTCACATACTCAGTTGGTCTGGGAAACCCGGAGTAAACACTTCATTCCAGAGTGACCTACAGTAGATCTAGTCACCTGGAATACAGATACAGCAACACTAGATTGCAAGCCGTAAACTATTTGAGCATTAGTTATAAACTGGATTGAGCCACAATTTAGCTCACTAGTAGAGATGAGCGAACAGTGTTCTATCGAACACATGTTCGATCGGATATCAGGGTGTTCGCCATGTTCGAATCGAATCGAACACCGCGTGGTAAAGTGCGCCAAAATTCGATTCCCCTCCCACCTCCCCTGCGCTGTTATTGGTGCAAAAAAGGCGCCAGGGAAGGTGGGAGGAGAATCGAATTTTGGCGCACTTTACCACGCGGTGTTCGATTCGACAGGAACTACGACACCAGGGGCATTGAAAAAAATTGGAAAGTCATTGGCTGCCGAAATCAGGTGACCTCCATTTTAGACGAGTAGTGGATTTCAAATCCGGGTCATATGAGAATGTGAACTTTGTGACTATGAGACAGGGATAGCTGTACAGGCAGGGATAGCTAGGGATAACCTTTATTTAGGGGGGAATGTTATTAAAAATTACTTTTTGGGGCTCTATCGGGTGTGTAATTGTGATTTTTGTGAGATAAACTTTTTCCCATAGGGATGCATTGGCCAGCGCTGATTGGCCGAATTCCATACTCTGGCCAATCAGTGCTGGCCAATGCATTCTATTGGCGTGATGAAGCAGTGCTGAATGTGTGTGTTTAGCTCAACTACACCGGTGGAGTAGTTGAGCTAAGCACACAGATTCAGCTCTGCTTCAATCAGCGCTGGCCAATGCATTCTATTAGCTTGATGAAGCAGAGTGTGCACGAGGGTTCAAGCGCACCCTCGGCTCTGATGTAGCAGAGCCGAGGCTGCACAAGGGTTCAAGCGCACCCTCGGCTCTGATGTAGCAGAGCCGAGGGTGCACAAGGGTTCAAGCGCACCCTCGGCTCTGATGTAGCAGAGCCGAGGCTGCACAAGGGTTCAAGCGCACCCTCGGCTCTGATGTAGCAGAGCCGAGGGTGCACAAGGGTTCAAGCGCACCCTCGGCTCTGATGTAGCAGAGCCGAGGGTGCGCTTGAACCCTTGTGCACCCTCGGCTCTGCTACATCAGAGCCGAGGGTGCGCTTGAACCCTTGTGCAGCCTCGGCTCTGCTACATCAGAGCCGAGGGTGCGCTTGAACCCTTGTGCACCCTCGGCTCTGCTACATCAGAGCCGAGGGTGCGCTTGAACCCTTGTGCAGCCTCGGCTCTGCTACATCAGAGCCGAGGGTGCGCTTGAACCCTTGTGCACCCTCGGCTTTGCTACATCAGAGCCGAGGGTGCGCTTGAACCCTTGTGCACCCTCGGCTCTGCTACATCAGAGCCGAGGGTGCGCTTGAACCCTTGTGCAGCCTCGGCTCTGCTACATCAGAGCCGAGGGTGCGCTTGAACCCTTGTGCACCCTCGGCTCTGCTACATCAGAGCCGAGGGTGCGCTTGAACCCTTGTGCAGCCTCGGCTCTGCTACATCAGAGCCGAGGGTGCGCTTGAACCCTTGTGCACCCTCGGCTCTGCTACATCAGAGCCGAGGGTGCGCTTGAACCCTTGTGCAGCCTCGGCTCTGCTACATCAGAGCCGAGGGTGCGCTTGAACCCTTGTGCAGCCTCGGCTCTGCTACATCAGAGCCGAGGGTGCGCTTGAACCCTTGTGCACCCTCGGCTCTGCTACATCAGAGCCGAGGGTGCGCTTGAACCCTTGTGCAGCCTCGGCTCTGCTACATCAGAGCCGAGGGTGCGCTTGAACCCTTGTGCAGCCTCGGCTCTGCTACATCAGAGCCGAGGGTGCGCTTGAACCCTTGTGCACCCTCAGCTCTGCTACATCAGAGCCGAGGGTGCGCTTGAACCCTTGTGCACCCTCGGCTCTGCTACATCAGAGCCGAGGGTGCGCTTGAACCCTTGTGCACACTCTGCTTCATCAAGCTAATAGAATACATTGGCCAGCGCTGATTGAAGCAGAGCTGAATCTGTGTGCTTAGCCCAACTACTCCACCGGTGTAGTTGAGCTAAACACACACATTCAGCACTGCTTCATCACGCCAATACAATGCATTAGCCAGCGCTGATTGGCCAGAGTACGGAATTCGGCCAATCAGCGCTGGCTCTGCTGGAGGAGGCGGAGTCTAAGGTCGGACCTGAATGGAGACTGGTGTGGAGCGATCTTAGACTCCGCCTCCTCCAGCAGAGCCACTGCTGATTGGTCAAGTTCTGTACTCTGGCCAATCAGCACTGGCCAATGCATTTCTATGGGGAAAAATTAGCTTGCGAAAATCGCAAACTGACAGGGATTTCCATGAAATAAAGTGACTTTTATGCCCCCAGACATGCTTCCCCTGCTGTCCCAGTGTCATTCCAGGGTGTTGGTATCATTTCCTGGGGTGTCAGTGGACTTGGTGACCCTCCAGACACGAATTTGGGTTTCCCCCTTAACGAGTATATGTTCCCCATAGACTATAATGGGGTTCGAAACCCATTTGAACACTCGAACAGTGAGCGGCTGTTCGAATCGAATTTCGAACCTCGAACATTTTAGTGTTCGCTCATCTCTACTCACTAGCATAGGAGCTGAGATGTGAGTGTGGTGGGGAGGGTCCTCGCTACCATATCAGGTTGCAGAGCTAGTAGAAATACATTCCCCCACCCTTTCAGTCTATTAACTCACTAATCCAGTCACACTAAAGGGTTACTTAGGGAAAATACCAAGACCCTAATGATATCAGAGGATATAGCATCTACAATGTCCCTAGATTATTGATATTGATGCTCAAAGGGTCACAGCAGCTATAAAGCTCTCAGCTACCTGCTATGTCCCGTTCAACATTACATCTGGTCGGGGGTCAGATAGAGACACATTGTTTCTTAAGCGTCTCTCCTCTGTACCATAGAGCTAGTCAGTTGACCTATTCTGACATACAGCCTTAGCTAGATATATTGCAGCTTGGCTCGGACAGTGCTTCTATTGTTACTGATCTAGCCCTATAAATTCCTCTCTACGAGTCTCATCTAGTGCAGCCTTCACACTAGACTCATCAGGAGAGTAATCATTTTGACTAATCACCCCACGGTCAGAGGTGCGGTTACAACCGCAGTTCTCAGCGGTTAAGGCTTAACATTAAAGTATCAGCGTCCACCATCAGGGCGCTGAGAACTGCGGTTGTAACCGCACCTCTGACCGTGGGGTGATTAGTCAAAATGATTACTCTCCTGATGAGTCTAGTGTGAAGGCTGCACTAGATGAAACTCGTAGAGAGGAATTTATAGGGCTAGATCAGTAAGGGCTAGTTCACACGTGAGTATAAGGGGAGGTTTTTGACAGCGGATTTCGCGTCCAAAACCTCCCCTTATAATGGTGGTCTATGGAGACCGCCGGGCTTCTGTTCTCCGCTAGCGGCGAGCTGCTGCTAGCGGAGAAAAGAAAGGACATGTCCTTTCTTCAGGCGGAAGCCGCGCAGTCTCAGCCGCGCGGCTTCCGCCCCCAGCAGCTCCCTCCTATGTCGGCTCATTCATTTGAGCCGACAGCAGAGGGTTAAGCTGCGACAGCGATGGTCGCGGCAGGCGGGTTTTTGACAAGAGAGAGACGTGGCTCGCCGCGTCTCTCTCTGTGTCAAAACCCGCGCGGGCAGTTCACGTGTGAACTAGCCCTAACAATAGAAGCACTGTCCGAGCCAAGCTGCAATATATCTAGCTAAGGCTGTATGTCAGAATAGGTCAACTGACTAGCTCTATGGTACAGAGGAGAGACGCTTAAGAAACAATGTGTCTCTATCTGACCCCCGACCAGATGTAATGTTGAACGGGACATAGCAGATAGCTGAGAGCTTTATAGCTGCTGTGACCCTTTGAGCATCAATATCAATAATCTAGGGACATTGTAGATGCTATATCCTCTGATATCATTAGGGTCTTGGTATTTTCTCTAAGTAACCCTTTAGTGTGACTGGATTAGTGAGTTAATAGACTGAAAGGGTGGGGGAATGTATTTCCACTAGCTCTGCAACCTGATATGGTAGCGAGGACCCTCCCCACCACACTCACATCTCAGCTCCTATGCTAGTGAGCTAAATTGTGGCTCAATCCAGTTTATAACTAATGCTCAAATAGTTTTAGGCTTGCAATCTAGTGTTGCTGTATCTGTATTCCAGGTGACTAGATCTAGGTCACTCTGGAATGAAGTGTTTACTCCGGGTTTCCCAGACCAACTGAGTATGTGAGCTGGTGATACAAATCTTAAAGGAGTAACCTTGTGTGTTTGTGGCTATATATATGTTTTTTTAAAAGGAATCCAATAAAATATTGAGTTTTATTAAATATTTTTGCCACTTTTAGTGTTAAGTACAAGATAGACCCACCTCAGTTTTTATTATATGATGTAGGCAGCAATCACTGAGGCCGATGGACAGTTACCTTCAGCCTCTGTATGGATTAGTTTAGATCACTTATATAGCAGTGCTATGATGTAGTGAAGAATATCACATACAAAAAAAATTGGAAAAAATTTACACTTTTTTATGGGGTTAAACACTTACTGGATTTGCTTTGTGCAGATATCAGCAGGAGGAGAACACCTGCAAAATACAAAAAAATAACTACAAATATTGGTATAAATAGTGAAAAAACCTTATAGAATGAGAGGGATTGTAATGGCATAGCAGCCTGAGAAAATAGGATAGAATGATATCAGCAGCTAAACAAGTAGGAAAGTATCCAAAATATTACACGTGTTATGACCAATTCCAATGGAAATTTGTAGAATTCACTTAGAAGGATCTGTTTTATGATGAGCAGGTAATAAAGATATGGCCCACCTATGACCAAACATTGACTGTACCTTTATCCATCAGAACCAAAACACTGAACCAAAAACCTTAAGCGACAGTGGACTGCTATGGGAAGAACTTTGTTGCCACTATAGCAATGGTATAGAACTATGGCACCATACTTATGTACAATGTGGTTAGGATCCACTATTGGACATGATTTTATGCCTTCCACTTTGGGTGAGAGGTAACTGTTTGGCTGGTTGGATATAGCTTAACTAGCAGTTTTGCTTGGAATCATGCTGAGACTTCCTGCTCTGAAGGGGGAGAGAGAGCTGCTAGAGTTTGAAATCTGAGCTTATCAGCCAGCACTCTCTAAGAAATATTAGTAAAATAAACCTATCAATATTTAGAACAATAGGAAACCGCGGTATACAGATCTATATTATATACTACTCACCCAGAGATGACAGCAGTACCACAGATGTTCCTGCCATCTTTAACTCTAAGGTTTTCTGCAAGTTATGAATTAATTTGATTAGAGTAAAATAATAAACTTTTTTGAATAGAATTTACGTAAATACATGAACTGAACCCCATTATTGATATGCAGAGTGCACTTTATCTATTATGGTGTTTGGTTTATGAATTGTTACGTACACACACGGACAAAATTGTTGGTCCCCCTGGTTTAATGAAAGAAAAACCCACAATGGTCACAGAAATAACCTGAATCTGACAAAAGTAATAATAACCAAACTTCATGTTGACAAGCCACAAAGCTTCTGGGAGAATGTCCTATGGACAGAGGAGACAAAAATCGAACTTTTTGGCAAAGCACATCAGCTCTATGTTCACAGACGGAAAAATGAAGAATATCTTGTAAAGAACACTGTCCCTACTGTGACACATGGAGGAGGCTCTGTTATGTTCTGGGGCTCCTTTGCTGCATCTGGCACAGGGTGTCTTGAATCTGTGCAGGGTACAATGAAATCTCAAGACTATCAAGCCCACCCACAATGAGACAGTGCAGTGCGTGGGGCAACTATTGTTTCTGGTCAAGCGCTGTGAACTACCTGTGAGGTGAAATACAGTTGTAAGGTGACTGGAAACTTTCACGGAATATGTGAACACAGTCTGAGAAGACAGAAGCAAGAACGTGTGACTGTTTCTCTAAGAATATTCCCCCCAAAAAAAAGTTATTATTTGTACTTGATAAAGGGCTCAGCCTGAAATGCGTAGTGTTTGTCCTATCCTATAATATTAGAGAAAGTTTGTGTGTTTGGATGTTTGTTCCTCAATCACGCAAAAACGGCTGAACGGATTTGCATGAAGTTTGTAGCGGGGCTACACACTATTTTGTGGGCGGAGCTCTATAGGAAGAAGCTGATTAGTGTTAAAGCTGAAGAAAATGAAGTCTCATAGAAGATGGGGAGACTACAGAACATGCAGGCTGTGTGAGGGCAAGAGGAGTATATCAGATGTAGAGTTTCAGTGAGTACTACAGGGAATGTGTTGTTCTGCCTCTGATGGGGGAGGGGTGAGAACTTTGGCACATTTCAGCAACATCCGTTCAGCCCTTTGTAACACAGAAGCTGCTCACACAGTCACATAACAAAACCCCTGTAATCACAATTGCCTGATGCAGCAGAGTTTAGGCAGCACTGTAGCACACCTCTATAGGCTATACATATGCAAACATGTACATACAGCATATGCATCGATGTAGCAGAGCCGAGACGCAGGAGCAGGCTGATCAAACTGTTGCAAATTTCTGCAACATCCATTCATCCCTTTGTAACACAGAAGCTGCTCAGACACTGACATAAGAACACCTCTCTAATCCAAATGGCCAGATGTAGCAGAACTTAGGCAGCGCTGTAGCACAGCTGAGTATGCTTACCATATGCAGAGATGTACGTACAACTGAGTATGCTGCGCATATGAAGCGACGTAGCAGAGCCGAGATGCGGGAGCAGGCGGATCATCCACAACAGCAATTGGCTAAATATAAGTGGCTTAGCGCCAAAACCAACCCGCAGACGAAGTCGCGGGCAGATGCTAGTTAACAAAGTCTTGAAGGATTTACATTTCCGACTCCTACCATATTGGTCCTGCACCTTGCTGGTATTTCATGTAGTCTAGCTGGGCTGTGAGGATCACTCCTCCTGACAGTACTATTCATAGCTAGAGATGAGCGAACACTAAAATGTTCGAGGTTCGAAATTCGATTCGAACAGCCGCTCACTGTTCGAGTGTTCGAATGGGTTTCGAACCCCATTATAGTCTATGGGGAACATAAACTCGTTAAGGGGGAAACCCAAATTCGTGTCTGGAGGGTCACCAAGTCCACTATGACACCCCAGGAAATGATACCAACACCCTGGAATGACACTGGGACAGCAGGGGAAGCATGTCTGGGGGCATAAAAGTCACTTTATTTCATGGAAATCCCTGTCAGTTTGCGATTTTCGCAAGCTAACTTTTCCCCATAGAAATGCATTGGCCAGTGCTGATTGGCCAGAGTACGGAACTCGACCAATCAGCGCTGGCTCTGCTGGAGGAGGCGGAGTCTAAGATAACTCCACACCAGTCTCCATTCAGGTCCGACCTTAGACTCCGCCTCCTCCGGCAGAGCCAGCGCTGATTGGCCGAAGGCTGGCCAATGCATTCCTATGCGAATGCAGACTTAGCAGTGCTGAGTCAGTTTTGCTCAACTACACATCTGATGCACACTCGGCACTGCTACATCAGATGTAGCAATCTGATGTAGCAGAGCCGAGGGTGCACTAGAACCCCTGTGCAAACTCAGTTCACGCTAATAGAATGCATTGGCCAGCGCTGATTGGCCAATGCATTCTATTAGCCCGATGAAGTAGAGCTGAATGTGTGTGCTAAGCACACACATTCAGCACTGCTTCATCAAGCCAATACAATGCATTAGCCAGTGCTGATTGGCCAGAGTACGGAATTCGGCCAATCAGCGCTGGCTCTGCTGGAGGAGGCGGAGTCTAAGATCGCTCCACACCAGTCTCCATTCAGGTCCGACCTTAGACTCCGCCTCCTCCGGCAGAGCCAGCGCTGATTGGCCGAAGGCTGGCCAATGCATTCCTATGCGAATGCAGACTTAGCAGTGCTGAGTCAGTTTTGCTCAACTACACATCTGATGCACACTCGGCACTGCTACATCAGATGTAGCAATCTGATGTAGCAGAGCCGAGGGTGCACTAGAACCCCTGTGCAAACTCAGTTCACGCTAATAGAATGCATTGGCCAGCGCTGATTGGCCAATGCATTCTATTAGCCCGATGAAGTAGAGCTGAATGTGTGTGCTAAGCACACACATTCAGCACTGCTTCATCAAGCCAATACAATGCATTAGCCAGTGCTGATTGGCCAGAGTACGGAATTCGGCCAATCAGCGCTGGCCAATGCATTCTATTAGCCCGATGAAGTAGAGCTGAATGTGTGTGCTAAGCACACACATTCAGCACTGCTTCATCAAGCCAATACAATGCATTAGCCAGTGCTGATTGGCCAGAGTACGGAATTCGGCCAATCAGCGCTGGCTCTGCTGGAGGAGGCGGAGTCTAAGATCGCTCCACACCAGTCTCCATTCAGGTCCGACCTTAGACTCCGCCTCCTCCGGCAGAGCCAGCGCTGATTGGCCGAAGGCTGGCCAATGCATTCCTATGCGAATGCAGACTTAGCAGTGCTGAGTCAGTTTTGCTCAACTACACATCTGATGCACACTCGGCACTGCTACATCAGATGTAGCAATCTGATGTAGCAGAGCCGAGGGTGCACTAGAACCCCTGTGCAAACTCAGTTCACGCTAATAGAATGCATTGGCCAGCGCTGATTGGCCAATGCATTCTATTAGCCCGATGAAGTAGAGCTGAATGTGTGTGCTAAGCACACACATTCAGCACTGCTTCATCAAGCCAATACAATGCATTAGCCAGTGCTGATTGGCCAGAGTACGGAATTCGGCCAATCAGCGCTGGCTCTGCTGGAGGAGGCGGAGTCTAAGGTCGGACCTGAATGGAGACTGGTGTGGAGCGATCTTAGACTCCGCCTCCTCCAGCAGAGCCAGCGCTGATTGGCCGAATTCCGTACTCTGGCCAATCAGCACTGGCTAATGCATTGTATTGGCTTGATGAAGCAGTGCTGAATGTGTGTGCTTAGCACACACATTCAGCTCTACTTCATCGGGCTAATAGAATGCATTGGCCAATCAGCGCTGGCCAATGCATTCTATTAGCGTGAACTGAGTTTGCACAGGGGTTCTAGTGCACCCTCGGCTCTGCTACATCAGATTGCTACATCTGATGTAGCAGTGCCGAGTGTGCATCAGATGTGTAGTTGAGCAAAACTGACTCAGCACTGCTAAGTCTCTGCATTCGCATAGGAATGCATTGGCCAGCCTTCGGCCAATCAGCGCTGGCTCTGCCGAAGGAGGCGGAGTCTAAGGTCGGACCTGAATGGAGACTGGTGTGGAGCGATCTTAGACTCCGCCTCCTCCAGCAGAGCCAGCGCTGATTGGTCGAGTTCCGTACTCTGGCCAATCAGCGCTGGCCAATGCATTCTATTAGCTTGATGAAGCAGAGTGTGCACAAGGGTTCAAGCGCACCCTCGGCTCTGATGTAGCAGAGCTGAGGGTGCACAAGGGTTCAAGTGCACCCTCGGCTCTCCTACATCAGAGCCGAGGGTGCGCTTGAACCCTTGTGCAGCCTCGGCTCTGCTACATCAGAGCCGAGGGTGCGCTTGAACCCTTGTGCACACTCTGCTTCATCAAGCTAATAGAATGCATTGGCCAGCACTGATTGGCCAGAGTACGGAATTCGGCCAATCAGCGCTGGCCAATGCATCCCTATGGGAAAAAGTTTATCTCACAAAAATCACAATTACACACCCGATAGAGCCCCAAAAAGTTATTTTTAATAACATTCCCCCCTAAATAAAGGTTATCCCTAGCTATCCCTGCCTGTACAGCTATCCCTGTCTCATAGTCACAAAGTTCACATTCTCATATGACCCGGATTTGAAATCCACTATTCGTCTAAAATGGAGGTCACCTGATTTCGGCAGCCAATGACTTTTTCCAATTTTTTTCAATGCCCCCGGTGTCGTAGTTCCTGTCCCACCTCCCCTGCGCTGTTATTGGTGCAAAAAAGGCGCCAGGGAAGGTGGGAGGGGAATCGAATTTTGGCGCACTTTACCACGTGGTGTTCGATTCGATTCGAACATGGCGAACACCCTGATATCCGATCGAACATGTGTTCGATAGAACACTGTTCGCTCATCTCTATTCATAGCCATTTACTGTCAGAGGGGGCATTCCTTACCACCCAGCCATGGTGCTGAACAGTGAGGAACAGCCCCCCCCCCCCTCCCCCAGTAGTAGTCTATGGACGAATACATTCGGGGGAGGGTGGGCATTCCTCATAACTCAGTGTCATGGCTTGCGGTAAAGAATGCCTCCTCTGACAGTACAGGGCTATGAATAATATTGTCAGGAGGGGCGATCCACACAGCCCAGCTACACTGTCAGGGTGTTACAGTTCTGTGTGTTTATATAAAAAAATAATGTTTATATTTACTACTACAGAACCGCCGGACTGCAGGACACTGCAGGGAGGTCCACAGACCCAGATGGGCGGCCGTGTGCCAGTACCAGGCAGCAGTGTGTCTGAACAGGGAGTAACGTAAATGTACCAGTTCATTTCACTGGGTGAATGCGTCAGGGCTGCAGCAGTGTGAACTGGCTGCGGCAAGGTTGTACCAGTTGTACCAGTCGACTGTACTGGGCAACCGTGTTACACAATGGAGATTTACTCCAGTTATCCTCACTGGGTAAATAGCTTTTTGCAGCTTCAATGTTTAACAGGCTGCAATCAAGTTTACACCAGTTCACTGCACTGGTAAATAGTTTTGTGCATACTTTCTAAAATAGTAAAAAAAAAAAAAAACTTTAAAAATAAAAGTTCTAAATCACCTCCTGTCCCTAGAATATATATATATATAAAAGTAGAAAATCATATATCATAAACCACCGGGTTTTTTTTCAATACAAGGTGATCTAAGAAATAGATATTCCCCAAAATGGTATAACTAAAAAGTACAGCTGGCCCCGCAAAAAAAAACACTCTATGCGTCCCCGTACAGCTGCAGGGTCACCTGTCAATGTGGCCTTGCAGCTGTTGCAAAACTACAACTCCCATATATTAAATATTTTACCAGTTTTTGCTTCAAAATTTTTTCTCCCTATTTTCCTCCTCTAAAACCTAGGTGCGTCTTATAGGCCGAAAAATACGGTAGTTTACAGAAATATCTAGACACCTTGTCCTGGGAAGTGTGGAACAAAGAATCCTGGTGAGAGATCAACTAAAAATCTAAGATAGTAACAGATATAACATTTTAAAAAAAAAGTGGATAGAAATAAACAGAGGAGGTGATGGACAGCTTGTGCAACAACTAGTGAAGATGAGAATTCACAGGCTAGACTAATTGTTACAAGTCCAATACGAAGGCTGGAGACAGGACGGGTGACAACCTGCCCCGGGTGATGAATGTACAATTGTAGAGGATTGGGAAATTCTGCTGTGGTGTAAACTCTGTGTCATCTGATATCCTAACTAGCAGCTGTAGAAAAAGCCAATGTTTCTCAATAGGTTTTCTGCACTAAATGGCTTGTGAATAAATGGAGTTAAAAAAGTTATTGATTGTTCGTTATTGTTTTTTGTAAGGTTTGGAGGTTTACTTCAGTGCACAGTCTGCCACCTTGGTCCAGGAGGAACACATTGTAGTATTTAGTGTGGATGAGACTCCGCACATGCTCAGAGTATTATTAATAGAGATGAGCGAGTAGTATTCGATCGAGTAGGTATTCGAAATATTCATACTCAATCGAATACTACTAGCTACTTGCAGTAAATATTCAATTCAGAACCAGCGTTGATTGGCCGAATGCTATACAGTGTACAGTGTATAGCATTCGGCAAATCAACGCTGGTTCTGCAGCAGGCTTGTCCTTGCTAGTCGGGAGAGCTGGCAGCTTGCTGTTACGAGGGAGCTGCCTTTTTCTCATAGGAATGCATTGACCAGCGTTGATTGGCCAGGGTACAGCATGCGGCCAATCAACGCTGGTTCTGCCGGAGGCTCGTCTGTAAGGAGGCGGAGTCTAAGATTGAACCACAGCAGTCTCCATTGTGGTCCGATCCTAGACTCCGCCTCCTCATAGACGAGCCTCCGGCAGAACCAGCGTTGATTGGCTGAATGCTGTACACTGGCCAATCAACGCTGGTCAATTCATTCCTATGAGAAACAGTAAGCTCCCTTGTAACAGTAATCTGCCAGCTCTCCCGACTAGTAAGGATGAGCCTGCTGCAGAACCAGCATTGATTTGCTGCATGCTTGTCCTTGCTAGTTGGGAGAGCTGGCAGCTTGCTGTTACGAGGGAGCTTACTTTTTATCAGCGCAACTGCAAGCGCTGTGCAGATAAAGCGAACGGACCCCATAGACTATAATGGGGTCTGTGTGCTTTAATTGCACAGCGCTCCGAAATAGCCCTAAACTGAATAAGGAAAGGGCTGCTGACTCATTGGCTGAGTTTTTGTATATTTGGTAAATATGGTGACGTTTTGGTAAGTCCATATATAATAGAGGGCACGTAGGCGGGAAACTCACCTTCTACCAGCGCTGGTGAGAGGAACAGGACCTGCCATGGCAGACTCTTTGGAGCAGATGGTGAGGGATCGGGTGGCTAGCCAGGGCCCTGGCTGGCTTCTAGGCCTCCTACAGCAGACTTGCAGCGACGGGGCCGGGGGATCGGCGTCTGGTGGAAGTGGGCGGCCGCAGCGAGTGTCTCGCCCGCCGTCGCGGCTGAGTCCTAGCCCGCCTGCTCGAGGCGTTTCCAGCGCTTCCAGACAGAGGAGGGATACACGCGCGCGTGGGAGACAGTCGGCGTCCGGCTCCGGCAGACAAGGTGAGCGGGTGGGTCGGGTTCCCCAGCGTGTTCGGCCCTTGGCGGGTGGGGGTGGGTCACTTGTGCAGCCGGGAATAGGTTCCGCTGTGTCCAACATGGCGGACGCCACGAGGTCGTCCGAAATGGCCGCCGCTGAGTTGCCTGGGGGAGGAGCTTCTCCTCTCCTGTTCGGGTACGCGTCACTGGAAGGGGCGGGGCTTGCGTGTGACGTCGGCAACGCGGCCGGAAGTGTCGGGGCGGAAGGGGCGGGGCTTACCGCCGGGAGCTCCGTGCAGGACAAGGCCCTGCCTGGGCCTGTTGTTTTTTCTGATCCTGCTGGCGAAGGCTCCACTTCTAAGGTGGGTGCTGCCTCTGCTGGGACAGTAACGGGGCATAGTGCAGCAGCAGGGCATAGTGCAGCAGAGCGGCGTGGGCCGGGTGTATCGGGCGCAGTCCCCGAGGGGGGGGCGGGGCCTCGGGTGTCACCACAGTGGGGGAAGTTATCTTAGCCCCGGGATCCTCTGCAGCCGGTCGGTCTGTGGGTGGTACCGGCGGTTTTGATAGACGGGCGGCTCTGGCTTATCGGGGCTCATCTGTATTTCATTGCCGCGGCCGCGATGAAGGGGTTAAAGGTTGGGGGAGGTCGGCCGGGGGTCCAGGGTCCCGTGATAATGTGTCCTCTTTTTCTGAGTCTTCTTCTTCAGAAGACTCCAGGTACCGCCGCAGCAGTGGGCGCCACAGAGAATCTTCCAGAAGACGCAGCAGTCGACGACGCCATCGCAGTCGGGCACGCCTGGACAGACGTCGTACCCCGCGCAGCCGTTCGTCCTCAAGGTCAAGGCGGAGCTTCAGCCGTTCAGACAGGAGGCTGCATGGCGGGTCACGTCATTCCTCCACACTTCAGGAGAGTCGTCGGGGGTCTCCAGCGGCTGTTCGACCGGAGAGGGCTGCCTCTTCTTCATCCCAGACAAGACGTCAGGAGCTACAGCCTCTTCCGACCGCTCCTGTTCCGGCTGAACCTCTACCGATCCAGGCGGGATCGCAACACGGTGAGTACGCCTGCCGTTCAGCTTGGGCACCTCACACCACACCTACACTCGCTCCAGGACAGGATATGTCTTCTTTTCTTAGGCAGTTATTAAGTGTCTCCGAAAGTTCTAAGGCTAGGAAGGATTCAGAGGTGGTTGCTGTACCTGGGGGGGTTGCTCCTGCCCCGGCCGTAGATGTAGCCTCAGCTTGTATGTTTAGGGACTCGATGTTTTGTGGCGTTGCTCCGCTGGGGACTCATGTCCCGGCGGAGACTCGTGATAAAATAGTCAAGGGTGAGTACGTGGATATATGGTCCTTGTTGTCGGCCGATCATATCGCCGTTGACAAGGAACGGAGTTTTGAGAAGGGACCGGAGCGTAGGCAAAAGGTGGCCAAGACTTTCGGCAATTGGCTGCAGGCCTTCGCCACCTTGGCTTACATCACTTGTCAGGCTTATCCGGCGAAGGGCCCTGAGCTCTTCGTTTACATGGATACAGTTTATAGTGCCCATAAATTGCACGGGGGCACAGCTTGGTGGCGATATGATGAGGAGTATCGTCGCCGCCTGGCTCTTTCCCCGTCAGTCGGTTAGGCCTCTAAGGCCACCGACGTATGGATCCAGCTGATCCTTTCCCAACGCCCTCAGCGGCCATTTCTGTCCGGTGCCGCCGGTGCGGGGCAGCAGCCCGCGGCGACCGCACCGAGACAAAGTGGATCGTGCTGGCTCTACAACGAGGGCCACTGCCGTTTCCATGCATCCTGTTGTTTCCGACACGAATGCTCTATCTGCGGAGGGGGACATTCAGCATTGCGATGCTTCCGCCGTAATCGGCAAGGTAGCAAGCTGGGTGTTGCCGGCTCCGCAGAGAACGCCAGTGAACGTACCGCTGTTGGGGCGGTGGCTCGCGTTGTATCCCAAGAGGCGGGAGGCAAGCCTGCTCCTTGAGGGATTTTCCGTAGGTTTTTATATCCCCCATGTCCATTCTCCTGTTATGTTGCTTTCACCCAATTTAAAGTCGGTTAGGGATAACGAGGACGAGGCCTGGGAGAAGGTCATGAAGGAGGTGACTTTGCGCCGGATGGCTGGCCCTTTTCCGGACCCTCCTTTACCGAACTTGAGGGTATCACCTTTGGGTTTGGTTCCTAAGAAGGAGGTGGGCAAGTTCCGGCTCATACATCACCTCTCGTACCCTCCTGGGTCCTCTGTTAATGACGGCATCTCAAAGGAGGATGCGGCAGTGTGGTACACCTCCTTTGACAAGGCTGTGTTGTTGGTAAGACAGGCGGGTCCGGGTGCTCTCCTAGCTAAATCCGACATTGAGTCGGCTTTTCGTTTGCTCCCAGTGCACCCGGATTGTTTTTCATTTGTTGGGCTGTAGGGTTAGGGATAGCTATTTTGTCTATATGTGCCTGCCCATGGGTTGCTCCATCTCTTGTTATTATTTCAAATTGTTTAGTTCTTTGTTAGAGTGGTTATTGAGATACGAGACGGGCATCCCATCGGTGATACACTATCTCGACGATTTCCTGTTTGTTGGCTCGGGTGGTTCAAGCGTCTGTGCTTATTTATTGTCTACTTTTCAGTCTTTGATGTCCCGCCTAGGTGTTCCCCTCTCAGCCGAGAAGACGGAGGGCCCCTCTACTCGGCTGTCATTCCTGGGTATTGAGATAGATTCGGTCGAGATGGTGTTCAGGCTTCCGCCTGACAAGCTTGACCGTCTCCTATGCTTGGTGAGGGATTTTCTTGTGGCTAAAAAAGTTACGCTGCATCAGATGCAGAGTCTCCTTGGCCTTCTGACATTTGCCTGCAGAGTCTTGCCCATGGGTCGTGCCTTTTGTCGTCGGCTGTCGCTGGCGACAAAAGGCGTGTTGCGGTCGGATCACTTTATCAGAGTGACGCGTCCTCTTAAGGAGGATCTCCGAGTCTGGCTGTCTTTTCTTTCCAATTTTAACGGGCGGGCGGTTTGCCAGAAGGCCGAGGTGTCGAATGCAGAGCTTTCCCTATTCACGGACGCAGCGGGTGGCGACGGCTTCGCGGCCATATTCGGGGATGATTGGTGTAGGGGGTCCTGGCCGCTGATGTGGTCAGAGACAGGGTTGGTTAAGAACTTGGCCCTGCTGGAGCTATTCCCGATTGTGGCCGCTGTCGTGCTTTGGGGCGATAGAATGTCCAACCATAGAATTATTTTTTGGTGCGATAATTTATCGGTAGTGCAGGTTATCAACAGCCAGTCCTCTTCCTCCCCCCCGGTGCTGGCGCTGCTTAGACATTTGGTTTTGGTTTGTTTGCAATACAACATTTGGTTCAGGGCGCGTCATGTTCCGGGGGTGCGTAATAGGATGGCTGATGCTTTGTCCCGCTCGCGTTTACAGGACTTCCGTGCCCTGCATCCGTCGGCGAGACCGGAGGGATGGAGTTGCCCCGTTTCATTGTGGGACCTGGTAGGGAACAGCTTCTAGAGCTTATCCGAGGATCGGTTTCAGCGGCTACCTGGAAGAGCCACTACAATGCCTGGGTCCTTTGGCTATCCGTGTCTGGCGGCGTTGTACCCGCGGACGTACATGGCTTGTTGGATGTATCCTTGGAGTTTTTAGCTAAATTGCGCAGTCAGGGGTTGTCGTATTGTGTTGTCGCTAAAAAGGTAGCGGGTGTTGCTTTTATGCTTAAGCTTTTTGGTAGGTTTGATGTCACTAAACATTTCGCAGTTAGACAGGTTTTGAAGGGGTGGAAGAAAGAGAGGGGTCCTGGGGATCGGCGCCGGCCGGTCTCGGCGAGCTTGTTGGAACGTTTGTTGCGGGTGTTAGCCGTGGTTTGTGTGGATGGCTATGAGTTGGCTTTGTTGAGGGCCGCTTTTGTTTTAGCCTTTTTTGCAGCCCTCCGGGTGGGGGAGTTAGTCAGCCCCAGCAGATCTAGGCCCGGGGGTCTTGGTGCGGGTGATGTGGTGGCCTCTGACGATGAGATCAGGATTTGTATTCGCCGCTCGAAAACGGATGTTTTCGGGCGGGGAACTTGGGTGACTATCAGGCGCACTGGGTCTGAGTTCTGCCCGGTGGACTTGGTTAGGGGTTATATTGCTCGACGATCTACGGGCGATGTTTTCTTGCTGCATGAGGCGGGAGCGCCTCTGACCCGTTTTCAGTTTTTGTCTGTTTTCAGAACCTGTTTAGTGGAATTAGGTCTGGAGCCTCGGGACTTCGGCACCCATTCGTTTCGCATTGGGGCCGCCACAACGGCCGATGCGTGCGGTTTGGGCGCTGGAGGTCCGACTGCTTCAGGTCTTATATTAGGCCCGACCTGATGACTCCCTGATCCTCGGCGTCTGCTGAGTGTGATGGGGTGCTGATTTGGGCACGTAGACTGTATTTTGTTTTTTGCACCCTCTCCTGTTTTGCTATGTTTTTCTTCCTTTGTTTTCTTCTGTTTCTAGATGGCGGTCCGGTTGTTGTATGGCTGATTGGGCATTCCTTCCTGTATTGGGCGGAGAAGAGGGCGGAGGTTCGGCCTGGCGGTCGGTATTTTGGCTTGGAGGGCGTGGATGTTCGCTGGCGGGGCTCTCGCGGGCTCCATTGGCGGCAAGTCTTGCCGGATATCGTGGCGGCTAGTGGTGATAGTCCATGCCGGGGGAAACGACTTGGGTCACGTCAAGTTGGCGGAGCTTATCACCATGATAAGGCAGGACCTTCGCCGGGTATATGACTTCTCCGGCCAGGTAGTACTTGTCTGGTCGGAGATTGTGCCTCGCATTTGTTGGCGTGGTGCTCGCGACCTAACCGCTATCGAACGGGCCAGGAGAGTGCTGAACATTAGAGTCTCTAAATTTGTCAAGTCTTTGGGGGGTGTGACGGTGCGCCACTTGGAGTTGGAAGGGGAAAATGAGAAGTTGCTTCTGAAAGACGGGGTGCACCTCAACGCTATTGGTACCGATATATTTCTGTCAGGTATTCGGGATGGTTTGGAAAGGGCGCTAGTGCTTTTGGGTGGGGGGGCCAACAGGCAGGTGTAGGGTGGGGGCGGTACACTGCCTGTTTGGATGGCGGGAGGGTCCATGCCCAGATACAGGAAACATTGGCCTACATGCTCGCTGGATCGCAGCGGAGCATCCAGGAGGAAGAGGAAGAGGTACTTGGAGGAGGGGCATGGACACACACATTTACATATGTTTGTTTATTTTCTGGTTTATTATTCAAATAAAGCTGTGGCCTACCCCACTTATACCACAGATACGCTTTTGGTCATTCTTGGGTATTAAGGAGTAAGTCACCAAGGTTAAGGTTTTACATTCATATAATTATATACGGGTCCAATGAGTCTCCTAAACACTCTTCTCCTGCTACTCATGCACTTGGTGACTCTCCTTTAGTCGAATAGTGAAACGAGCATTTTTTCCCATAGACTATAATGGGATTAGATATTTGATCAAGTAGTCGAATATTGAGGCTCTACTCGAAACGAATATCAAATCTTGAATATTTCACTACTCGTTCATCTCTAATTATTAATAATATTCCGGGTTTTACACTCTTTCACAAGACAGAGATAAGGAAGGGCGGTGGAGAGATATGGATGTGAGAAGTGGCATGGGAAGAATGTGACGAATACAAGTGTAATTAAAAATTGTGACATTGTTGAAACCTTTGTGGGTGGAGTGACAAAAAAGGATGTTATCACTGGGGAATAGATTTCTATTGTCAGTAAGTAACAATAAATTCCTATAGGGAGCCTGTATATATACCTGTTGGTGTACTCCAGGGCTCAGTGCTGGGTGCTATGTTATTTAATGATGTAGGAGATGGTATGGGGACTGTGAATCAGTGTAATAGCCTACCTCAGGAGCTGGTTCTATACTGTACGGATTGTGAATCCATAAAATAGCCTACCCAGGAGCTGTTTATATATTGATTGTAAGGACTGTGAATCTGTGGAATAGCCTACACCAGGAGCTGGTTGTATACTATAAGGACTGTGAATCTGTGGAATAGCCTACACCAGGAGCTGGTTGTATACTGTACGGATTGTGAATCCATAAAATAGCCTACCCAGGAGCTGTTTATATATTGATTGTAAGGACTGTGAATCTTTGGAATAGCCTACCTCAGGAGCTGGTTCTATATTGTACGGATTGTGAATCCATAAAATAGCCTACCCAGGAGCTGTTTATATATTGATTGTAAGGACTGTGAATCTGTGGAATAGCCTACACCAGGAGCTGGTTGTATACTATAAGGACTGTGAATCTGTGGAATAGCCTACACCAGGAGCTGGTTGTATACTATAAGGACTGTGAATCTGTGGAATAGCCTACACCAGGAGCTGGTTGTATACTATAAGGATTGTGACTCCATGGAATAGGCTACCCAGGAGCTAGTTATATATTGTAAAGACTGTGAATCTGTGGAATACCCTACCCAGGAACAGGTTATATAGTGTAAGAACAGTGAATCAGTGGAATAGCCTACCTAGTTGCTGGTAACAGCAATCACAACTGACAGCTTCAAAAAAGACTTTGATGCTCTCTTACAGACAAATACGATTGATGCTTATAGTATTGAATAGAAGGAGTGAAAAATTAGAGAAAATGGTAGCACTCACCTTAAAATACTAAGAAGGGAAATGCTTTGTGATCTTCTAACCAGCGGATTCCTATGGGATTGGGTCTAGTGAGCCATCGGCAAATGATGCAGAAAAGAAGATTTCAAATACATAGACCCAAGAGGGTGGTGAGCAGTGATGTAGAGGGGTGTGAGGGGATAGGAGGGGCTGCAAAGGGAGGTGCACGCTGTAGTGTCCTGACAGTAATGACAGTAACTTCCCACAATGGCTCAGGGCACTCACCTGTACAGTGTTTTGTCACAAAGTTATTTGCATTCACCTTTGACTTAAGAACATATTACCTTTAACTTGCAACATGTATCACTATATTATAGGATTGTCCATCACTACAAGTTGGGGGTTGGTGCTACCGGGAAATACTCCCTGGGAACAGCCAACTGAAGGGTGAAGACAAAACTACTGGATCACAGGTGACTTAGCCTCAGTAACTTATCAGGGATGAGCATGGACAACTGCAGCTATTAACCCCATCAAAGAGGTAACAGAAGGGGCAAAGTAGTGTTAGGGAAAGAGACACCTGGTAGGAGTGAGAGGTGATATAAGAATGGACCATCTGGAGAAGTTAACCCTGAAGACCCAAAGGTCTCCTCAGCAGCCACGTCTGCCATCTTACCTTCTGTACCCGCCATGTTCTGCTGCCTTACTGTGGCCATACTCTTCTTATTCCCTCCTGCTCACATTGGTTTTGGCTCAAACATTCCAGTCCTTTATGTTTCTTAATGAGCTAGCACATGCACCAGATTTTCCATCCCTGGCCACTTCGGTCTATTTATGTCCCTCACATGCAAGACAGTACCTGAGCAATATAGGTTCATAGCATGTTAGTTCATGTTTGGTTTTTGCTAACTGCTTCCTATCAGACTTGAGCTCAGTCCATCTTTTTACTCAACTTTATTTCTGCTTTCTGAACTTGCTCTCTTTATCTCCTGTTTCTGACCCCGGTTAGTTCCTGACCTGCAAACTTCTGCTGCCTGTTTATAGACTTTACACAAACTCTGCCAGCCATGACCTCGCACTGGACTTGACTACTTTCCTGTGAAATGATGAGAGAAGCTACACCCGATGAGAGAAACTACACCCGATGAGAGAATCTACACCTGATAAGAGTATAAGGAACAAAAACCTAGCACTACACGGGGACATAGAATAATGTAAACCAAGTGGATAATCCCCAATAAATATTGTACCCCTCATATTTTCATGTTTTTTTAAGAGAGTAGTTACATCCAATGAGAGAACCTACACCTGTTGAGAGAAGCTACACCCGATGAGAGAATCTACACCCGATAAGAGTAGTTACACCCAATGAGAGAACCTACACTTGATGAGAGAAACTACACCCGAAGAGAGAAGCTACACCCCAAGAGAGAAGCTACACCTAATGAGAGGAACTACACCTGATGAGAGAAGCTATAATCGATGAGAGAAGCTACACCCGATGAGAGTAGTTACACCCAATGAGAGAACCTACACCTGTTGAGAGAAGCTACACCCAATGAGAGAAGCTACACCAGATGAGAGAAGCTACACCCAATGAGAGAAGCTACACCAGATGACAGAAGCTACACCCGATGAGAGTAGTTACACCCAATGAGAGAACCTACACCTGATGAGAGAAGCTACACTCGATGAGAGAAGCTACACCTAATGAGAGAAGCTACAGCTGATGAGAGAAGCTACACCTGATGAGAGAAGCTACAGCCGATGAGAGAAGCTACTCCCGACAAGAGAAGCTATACCCGATGAGAGAAGCTACACCTGATGAGAGAAGCTACTCCCGACGAGAGAAGCTATACCCGATGAGAGAAGCTACAACTGATGAGAGAAGCTATATCTGATTAGAGAAGCTACACCAGATGAGAGAAGCTACACCCGATTAGAGTAGTTACACCCAATGAGAGAACCTACACCTGATGAGAGAAGCTACACTCGATGAGAGAAGCTACACCCGATGAAAGAAGCTACACCTAATGAGAGAAGCTACAGCCGATGAGAGAAGCTACTCCCGACGAGAGAAGCTATACCCGATGAGAGAAGCTACAACTGATGAGAGAAGCTATATCTGATTAGAGAAGCTACACCCGAAGAGAGAAGCTACACCCGATGAGAGAAGATACACCCCACGAGAAAAGCTACACCCGTTGAGAGAAGCTACACCCCAAGAGAGGAGCTACACCCAACGAGAGAAGCTACATCCAATGAAAGAAGCTACACCCGATGAGAGAAGTTACACCTTATGTGAGAACCTACACCTGATGAGAGAAGTTACAACTGATGAGAGAAGCTATATCTGATGAGAGAAGCTACACCCCAAGAGAGAAGCTACACTCCAAGAGAGAAGCTATACCCGATGAGAGAAGCTACAACTGATGAGAGAAGCTATATCTGATGAGAGAAGCTACACCCGATGAGAGAAGCTACACCTGACGAGAGCAGCTACACCCGATGAGAGAAGCTACACCTGACGAGAGAAGCTACACCCCAAGAGAGAAGCTACACCCGATGAGAGAAGCTAGACCCAATGAAAGAAGCCACACCCAATGAAAGAAGCCACACCCAATGAGAGAAGTTACACCTGATGAGAGAACCTACACCAGATAAGAGAAGCTACTCATGAGGAGAGAAGCTGCACCTGATAAGAGAAGTTACACCTGATGAGAGAAGCTACACCTGATAAGGGAAGCTACACCTGAAGAGAGAGCTACACCCGATGAGAGAATCTACACCCGATAAGAGTAGTTACACCCAATGAGAGAACCTACACTTGATGAGAGAAACTACACCCGAAGAGAGAAGCTACACCCCAAGAGAGAAGCTACACCTAATGAGAGGAACTACACCTGATGAGAGAAGCTATAATCGATGAGAGAAGCTACACCCGATGAGAGTAGTTACACCCAATGAGAGAACCTACACCTGTTGAGAGAAGCTACACCCAATGAGAGAAGCTACACCAGATGAGAGAAGCTACACCCAATGAGAGAAGCTACACCAGATGACAGAAGCTACACCCGATGAGAGTAGTTACACCCAATGAGAGAACCTACACCTGATGAGAGAAGCTACACTCGATGAGAGAAGCTACACCTAATGAGAGAAGCTACAGCTGATGAGAGAAGCTACACCTGATGAGAGAAGCTACAGCCGATGAGAGAAGCTACTCCCGACGAGAGAAGCTATACCCGATGAGAGAAGCTACACCTGATGAGAGAAGCTACTCCCGACGAGAGAAGCTATACCCGATGAGAGAAGCTACAACTGATGAGAGAAGCTATATCTGATTAGAGAAGCTACACCAGATGAGAGAAGCTACACCCGATTAGAGTAGTTACACCCAATGAGAGAACCTACACCTGATGAGAGAAGCTACACTCGATGAGAGAAGCTACACCCGATGAAAGAAGCTACACCTAATGAGAGAAGCTACAGCCGATGAGAGAAGCTACTCCCGACGAGAGAAGCTATACCCGATGAGAGAAGCTACAACTGATGAGAGAAGCTATATCTGATTAGAGAAGCTACACCCGAAGAGAGAAGCTACACCCGATGAGAGAAGATACACCCCACGAGAAAAGCTACACCCGTTGAGAGAAGCTACACCCCAAGAGAGGAGCTACACCCAACGAGAGAAGCTACATCCAATGAAAGAAGCTACACCCGATGAGAGAAGTTACATCTTATGTGAGAACCTACACCTGATGAGAGAAGTTACAACTGATGAGAGAAGCTATATCTGATGAGAGAAGCTACACCCCAAGAGAAAAGCTACACTCCAAGAGAGAAGCTATACCCGATGAGAGAAGCTACAACTGATGAGAGAAGCTATATCTGATGAGAGAAGCTACACCCGATGAGAGAAGCTACACCTGACGAGAGCAGCTACACCCGATGAGAGAAGCTACACCTGACGAGAGAAGCTACACCCCAAGAGAGAAGCTACACCCGATGAGAGAAGCTAGACCCAATGAAAGAAGCCACACCCAATGAAAGAAGCCACACCCAATGAGAGAAGTTACACCTGATGAGAGAACCTACACCAGATAAGAGAAGCTACTCATGAGGAGAGAAGCTGCACCTGATAAGAGAAGTTACACCTGATGAGAGAAGCTACACCTGATAAGGGAAGCTACACCTGAAGAGAGAGCTACACCCGATGAGAGAAGCGACACCCGACGAGAGAAGCTACACCTGATAATAGAAGTTACACCTGATGAGAGAAGCTACACCTGATGAGAGAAGCTACACCCGATAAAAGAAGCTGCACCCCAAGACAGAAGCTACACCTGATTATAGACACTACACCTAATGAGAAGCTGCACCTGATGAGAGAAGCTACACAGTTACTAATTTGCTGTTCTGTATCGAGTAACAAATTTTCTTCTGTATCTCTTCCTGCTGACTACAACTGAGCAATGTAGTCAGCAGCAATTGCAGTAACCTTGTGCCTGCACTGAATTTCGGCAATACATGCTCCCTGTGTGAAGTCATAAATTTGATGGTATTTAAAAAAGTATTGTGGCTGCTGGAGGAGCTTCATGTTCCCAATGACCAAAGTGACCATTACACTATGCTCAGACAGTGGCGGCTGATCAGGGCTGTGTATTGTCTCCTCATGTCCTGCGTGGATAATACTGTGCACAGGAAGGAATGGAGGAAGATGAGGAGCTAGGCTAGGAGGAGGAGAACTTGCTGGCGGAAGGGATGATATAAGGGAGAATTCTACATTGTGGCGGCACTAAAGGGGCATTATATTGTACGAGGACACTAATGCGGCATTATATTGTGTGGGGGTGTTATACTATCTGGGACACCAAAGAGCATAATACACTAAGGGGGCTTAGCAGTCAGGGATTGTCCCAGTTACTCTTAGCACCTATTACTGTCAACCACACAAAAAAATACTATACAAAAATGACATAAAAACTATTCAAGTAATAAATACCAGGATATACTACATATGTGATGGGCGCCTGTACTGTATATAGTAGCTATAAATGATGGTGTAATTATAACTATTGCCCAGCAGAGGGAGGACTAGTACATGTGTAATCTAATGGTAAGGATGGCAAAATATATCACGTACAAGGAATGTGCAACATCCCAATATACTGTGCATGCATCTAACTGTATACAGAGCAAGAGGAGACAGAAATCACTGAAAAATCAAATAATAATACAGCGGGTCACCCCAGCCTAAAGGGGTTTTCTATAAGGGATTAAAGGGATTCTACCATTCAAACTCTTTTTTTTTCTCGTTCACACGTTGGAATATCCTTAAGAAAGGCTATTCGTCTCCTACCTTTAGAAGTCGTCTCCGGCCCGCCTTTTGGTTAAAAATCCATTTTTTGTCAGCAAATAAATTCTCTTGTGGCACTGGGGGCAGGCCTCAGTGTACAAACAGCACTGGGGGGCGTCCCCAATGCTGCGAGAGAACTCTCTCCAGTGCCGCTTCAATCTTCTTCAGTAACCGCCTCTTCACTCATCCTCCACCGGCTGGGGTCACACTTCGACGCCTGCGCAGTCGGCTCTACCATAGGGCCACAGGCAGAGCTGAGTGCAAAGCTGGTGGCCATTTTTGTGACTGCTTACGCGAGCATGCGTAGTACGCTCTGTACTCCATATAACTACAGGAGTGTACTGCGCATGCGCGTGTAAGTGGCCTCCAAAAAATGGCCGCCGGCCTGTGCACTCGGCTCTGCCTGTGGCCCGATGGCAGAGCCAACTGCGCAGGCATCGAAGTGTGACCCCAGCTGGTGGAAGATGAGTGAAGAGGCAGTTGTTGAAGAAGATGGAGGCGGCACTGGAGACAGTTCTCTCGCAGCATTGGGGACGCCCCCAGTGCTGTTTGAGCGCTGAGGCCCACCCCCAGTGCTGCGAGAGAACTCATTTGCATACTGACAAAAACCGGGTTTTTAACCGAACGGCGGCACAGAGACGACTTCTAAAGGTAGGAGACGAATAGCCTTTCTTAAGGATACTCCGACGTGTGAACGAGAAAAAAAAAAGAGTTTGAATGGTAGAATCCCTTTAAGGGTTATCTAAAATCAGTGTATATTTTTGATGCACCTATGATGACATCACTGGTCAGTTATGTCGCTGCAGCCAATCACTGCCCGCAGCAGTCATGTGACGTAGTCAGTTATGTCATCATCACACACTGTAGAGTGCAGCAATGATGTGATGTAATAACAGGACTACAGTAGTGAAGTCAAGGGAGGGCTGTGTATTGTATGGGCATCAGAAGTGGCCCTGACAGCTGATCCCTTTAAGGTTTCTCTGCAGCCTGACCACACAGGTACGTAGTTGCTTTTACTTGCTGCTATGCCATGAGGCTCAGGTTCCTGATTGTACAGATATATTCCTATTCCCAGTCTGAGAGTTCATCCTGACCTTACAATACAATGGATTGAAATGGAGCGAAACACAGAAGTAAATCATTCTGAGGGTTCATGGAGCTCAACATGTACCAAGGAGTATTGTAACCCGTGTTAGGGTTCCGGATAGGTCTGGATATCTTGTAGCCTGCAGGGCTTGTTTTGTATCCATCCATTATATCACCCCCTATACACTGTCTACCAATACGTATTTGGACCCCTATGATAGGATAGAAAAACATTGCTTCCTATCCAATATTTGGTAGATCCCAGCAGATGCTTCCTTACAGATGGGATTGAGCGACACAATACTCCCGGATGCCTGGTGACACTCCTGGTGTATGGGAACCATCGGTTGGGTGCGGTTTCTCTGGTCTCTAGTATCTCCCAGTTTCGGGGGTCTGCCGACTCGGGACACATTCCGATAATCATCATTCACCTTCCACTTCGTAATCACATAGGCCACTGTCCATTTTGGGTCATTCAGTTTGCTTTCTACATCCCTTAAGGATCGACCATTTCTGTGATACCCCACAATTACCCCTTTCTCAAAATCGGACAACTCTGCAGTTCGTGGCATCTTGCACGGAACTAATACCAATGCTGTTTCCTATTTTACGGCGGAAGGCGTGACGTACATCACGACCGCAGATATCTTCATTTGCATGGGTGTTCAAATACAAAGCACATTGCCTTAAGCAAAAAAAAAACAAATGACTGGCTGAAAGTCAAATCAGAACATCTCCGCACATCAGGATGAAGAAGGGGACTGGTTTGGCTTGGCAGGAGGTAATAGACACGGGTCACAAGGCGTTCTGTGTCGTAGGGAAATTTAGCAAAGCCACCTTTGTAAGTATAGTGTTTTACAGACAATAAGGAGACATAATCCAGCTTTAATCCCAGACAATGTCACCAGGCTTCTTACAAAAGCAAACATTGAGCTATAAGGAACTACCCCCCAACAGGTGGCGCTAGAGCACATTTTCTATTTGATGTGGAGGCCCTCTACAGCTCCATACCCCATGACACGGGGTGTGGGGCTGTGGAGGGCTTTCTACGATCCAGAGGTACGTTTTTCTCTGCCCATAACTCTCTAATAGTGGATCTCCTCCAGTTCGTTCTGACCCGTAACACTTTTCTTTTTGACCGCCTCTTCTTCCACCAGCTCAGGGGTGTGGCCATGGGGAGTCCATGTGCCCCAGCCTATGCTAATCTGTACCTGGGCTGGTGGGAGAGGGAGGTGGTCTTTGGTGATGAAATGGAAAGGTGGGCATCATCAATTTTATTTTGGGTCAGATACATCGATGATGTTCTGTTGGTCTGGGGAGGAACAAGAGAGGATTTTGGGGAGTTTGTGAGAGAGCTTAATGTTAACCATCTGGGTTTATTTTTTACCTCAGAGATCAAGGAGCACTCAATCACCTTTTTAGATCTCACTATCTTTAAGTCACCATCGGGTAGATTGGGGACCACGATCTACAGGAAGGAAACATCTACCAATTCCCTGTTAAACTGGCAGAGTTGCCATCCCCTCCCACTGCGCCGTGGAATTCCAAAGGGCCAATTTTTGCGGTTGCGCAGAAACTGCACAAATGTAGCAGACTATGAAGTGGCAGCCAGCGATTTACGTAGGAGATTCCAATGCAGGGGGTACCCGGATGGGGTTCTGCGCAAAGCTTACCAAGATGCCCTGTTACGTGACAGAACATCTCTGCTCAAACCAGTGGAAAGGGATAAAACGGCAGATATGCGAATTATCGCAACATTTGATTCCGCAAATCGAGAAGTGGTGGATGTTTTAAAAAACACTTGGGAAATTCTTAAATCAGACCCAGACATTGGTCCCCAGATTAATGACTATCCGCTTGTCACATATAGGAGGGGTCCTAACCTTAAGGACAGATTGGTGAAGAGTCATCTAGCACCCCTTGTAAATGATAACTGGCTAGGGAGGCATGCTCAGGGTCTGGTGGGGACTTTTTCCTGCGGATCCTGTCGGGCATGCGCATCAATCGTACCTGGCAAGACCTTTAGGAGTAATTCGACAAATATGGAATATACTAATAAAAATTTCATAAATTGTAAGACACGAGGAGTTATTTATCTGGCCAGCTGCTCCGCCTGCGGAACGCAATACGTGGGTAAAACCATTCGCGAGTTCCGCAGAAGGATTTGTGAGCACATAAATGATATCTCTAGAGGCGAAGACACCCCTTTGGCACGTCATATATGTGAAAAACATGGTGGAGATGTGTCCATTGTAAAATTTCAGGGAGTGGAACTGGTCCATCCATCTCCTCGGGGGGGGGGGGATTTTGATAAAAAGCTCCTGCAGCGGGAGGCTAGATGGACCTTTACGTTAAAGACTGTGAAACCGTGGGGTCTTAATGATGGCATCTCGTTTGCCTGTTTTATTTAAACTTGGGTTCAGTTTACCATTTCCATATGTGGGATTTTATGCTTGGTGATTTACCCTATTTACAACCTTTTAAGATCTTGGATGGTGGTGTAGGGTGGTAATAGTTATGGTTACAGCTATGGTAGTATGGTTCTATAGTTCTTGGTAGGGGTTATGCATGAGGTGTAGTCATCTGTTTTCCCTGTGCAGTATCCCCGTGTAGCTGGTACCAGGATGCTGTGCTGAGTGAGTCCCCCTCTGGGAGGGGATCCCAGTGTTCTGTCATATAGTCATGGTGTTTTATATATTCATCAGGTCATATACTCACCTGTATAGACATTTCCTTTGTAACAATTGTGTATTTGAACTGCAGGGGGGCGGAGTTGGGGAGTTATCATAAATGGTCTTTCTGGCAGTTCTCACCTAGCTGATGTCATTGAATGTGCAGGGAGCTCGGGGCGGAGTCGGCCGTATTGAGTAAGGACACACCTCCGGCTTCTGAGTGGTGCTCGCCTGCACATGTGCAGTAAAGACACAACGTCACATGCCGGCCGTTAGAACTATGGGTCTGGTTTGCACACGCTGATTGGTTATAGCGTCTGCTAGGGGGTGTGGCTTTGCACATTTAAACTCAGCATTCTCCCGCGCCCCCCTATGGCTAAACATCAATGCCATGGGGGGAACAGGAGTTATATCAGAAGACGCTAATGTGATTTAGATAGTGGTCAGTTAATCTCCTGTGCACAACAAAAGCCTCTGATGATTCATGCTGACAGGGAGAGTGTTAGTATGTTGAAACGCTGCGTCAGGCTAAGATTAAGATAATCTCGGCTATTGTTTTAGCCCTAAAGCAGGCAAGGGGAATTGAGCTGCCTGAGCTGCATGTGATTTATCAGCAGCAGAGCAGCTTTACCCGGATAACTACCTTAGCCTTAGATAGGTGTTACTATCCGGTTACTCTGTATACCAGCCTGCTAACAAGTCCTTTTTTGTAGGCACTTTATTGCACAGCAGGGAGCTTCAGTGTTTTAACAAAAATGAATTATTAACTGTAGCTCCAGCTTATGGGAAGGAAAAATCTATAGCAGTGGAGTTATTTGCCAGCCAGTACTCTATAGATAACATAGGCGGCTATAGCACACGTTTTTCCAGCCCTGCTCTTTAACCCATTATCCACAACAAAGATAAGAAGTGTAACACTAGTGGGGTAAATAAACGATTGTGGAGGACGGTGTGTCCCACTCCCCCACAGGCTAGGTGGTTGCACATAATCATTACCTTTGTGAATTTTGGGGTATTTTATACCACATTTTTGTTATTTTGTCTTGTACTAAGTATAGCTTTTAATACTTATCAATAAAAGTGATATTTTAAATACGTCCCTGATAGTTACCTACCTATCTCTAATTTTTGCACGTTTTCTATCAAGGAGAATTTCTTTGCATATTCTTTTCTCAGACTCTTCATAACCAAGTCACACTGTCAAATTTTTCTTTTTGAAAATGGCCACTTACAATACTGTGTAAGCAGCCATTTTCTTGTGGCCGGCGGGCATGCACAGTCGGCTTTGCCCTATGAGGCCTAGAAGTTTGAAGTCAACCCCCAGAAGAAGACGTGGTGAAGACTCCATTCCTGAAGAAGATGGAGGTGGCACTGGAGAGTTCTCTCTTAGCCTTTCTTAAGGCTTTTCCAATCCCTTTAAGCCCCAAAGCAGATTTGTCCAGAACTTTTGGAGATTAGATATGGCAGCCACTGGGGAACCAAACACCCACCAAGTCTCCACTGTTTTATACAGCGGAGACCCATTGGCAATGCCCATGATCAGTGCACGGACACTGCTGATGGCTCAGTCAAAAATTACCAAGGTGTCATTTTGTGGTGGATTGCAGCCCCCTCTTCAAATGATATCTCAAGACAGACATCGATTACCATGACAGATGGGAGCCTATTGGAGTCTCTTAGGCTACTCATTATATTAGTTGTATTACAGGCTGTCCTAGTCAGCCTGTAATAGAACTCTACAGATTTGTCATGGTTATAAAATAATAGTAAAGTATAGTTTATATGTTTTGATGCCTTCTCAAAAATATAAAATAAAAATTTGCAAAGTAGAAAAACTTCTTGGGTCGCAATATCCTGACACCTGTAACTTTTTCACATTGAAGTGTATGGAGCTGGGTATGGTGGTTTTTTATGTGGTACATTATGTAGTTGTTATTGATACCATTTGGGGGAAGGTTTGATGGATCACTTTTTATTTAATTGGTTTTTTAAAAACTTATTTTTTTTATTTTATTTTATTTTTTTAGACCTTGACCTCTAGTTGGTCTGATCATCCATGCAGTGCACTGCTATACTAATGTATTGTAGAGTATAGCCAAATCCATGTCTGTAATAAGCTCCCGGCTGCGGCATCTAACTGCAGAGACACCATGGGTACTGCCATTTTTAATGATCATCGCTCTACAGAATGTCAATGGAGGATGGTAATCATTAAAAATGGTGGCACCCATGCCGGGATTGTGTTATACACAACACCGGTAACAGCTAAACCAAATCCAGGAATTAATAGGTGCAGTGGCGTAACTAGGAATGGCGGGGCCCCGTGGCGAACTTTTGACATGGGGCCCCCATCCCAACTGATGCCGAAGACCTCGACCGACCCCTCCTCCGCACTCTATTATGTCCCTTACTTGCCCCTGCACACAGTATTAACCCCAATAGTGTCCCTTGCACACAGTATTAACCCCAATAGTGTCCCCCGCACACAGTATTAACCCCAATAGTGGCCCCTGCACACAGTATTAACCCCAATAGTGGCCCCTGCACACAGTATTAACCCCAATAGTGGCCCCTGCACACAGTATTAACCCCAATAGTGTCCCTTGCACACAGTATTAACCCCAATAGTGGCCCCTGCACACAGTATTAACCCCAATAGTGTCCCCTGCACACAGTATTAACCCCAATAGTGTCCCTTGCACACAGTATTAACCCCAATAGTGTCCCTTGCACACAGTATTAACCCCAATAGTGTCCCCTGCACACAGTATTAACCCCAATAGTGTCCCCTGCACACAGTATTATCCCCCATAGTGGTCCCTGCACACAGTATTAACCCCAATAGTGTCCCTTGCACACAGTATTAACCCCAATAGTGGCCCCTGCACAAAGTATTAACCCCAATAGTGTCCCCTGCACACAGTATTAACCCCAATAGTGTCCCTTGCACACAGTATTAACCCCAATAGTGTCCCTTGCACACAGTATTAACCCCAATAGTGTCACCTGCACACAGTATTAACCCCAATAGTGTCCCCTGCACACAGTATTAACCCCAATAGTGGCCCCTGCACACAGTATTATGCCCCATAGTGGCCCCTGCACACAGTATTAACCCCAATAGTGGCCCCTGCACACAGTATTAACCCCAATAGTGTCCCCTGCACACAGTATTAACCCCAATAGTGTCCCTTGCACACAGTATTAACCCCAATAGTGTCCCCTGCACACAGTATTATGTCCCACTATGGACACCCATAAACAATTATTATACTCTGGGGTCTTTTCAGACCCCAGAGTATAATAATCGGAGACCCAGGGAATAAAAACATTTTAAAAAAAAACCACTGTTGCTTCTTACCTGTTCCCCGGCTCCTGTGCTGTGCTGTCCTCCTGTGCTGACCAGCGCTCGCGTCCTTCGTTAATGACGTTGGACGTCACATGATCCGGGAAGCATGCCGGGTTCATGTGACGTCAGAGACGTCAGACATCAGTAGGACGGAGGCCTGGCAGGATCGCGGAGAGGTAAGTAACAGTTTTTTATGTTTATTACCTCTCCCGAATCGCCGGTCATTATACTCGGGGGTCTGCAAAGACCCCCGAGTATAATGATAGCCTTTGTGGGGCCCGCAGTGTCACTTACCGATTCCGGCCCAGCCAGGATCGGCAAGTGAATAGGGCCCGTAACTGCCTATTGAAAAAAAAACGCAGCGGTAGCGGCTGTCACCGGGCCCCCTAATGGCCCGGGCCCTGTGGCAGCTACTACTGCTGCTATCACGGTAGTTACGCCACTGAATAGGTGTCACACTTACACCAAAATGACAGTGCTGGTGCCCAGGAACTGGATTTGGCTTTAGGAGCACCTGGGTACACGGTGTCACTACCCAAAAAGAAACACCCTAAGGCCGGGGCCCCACGGGCCGGAAATGCTGTGATTTGCCCACGGCGGAGTCGCCGCAGGAAAAATTGCGGCATTATACAGTATAACCATTGCGGTTTTGTCATTGAAAGCAAAATAAATGAAGATATTAATACCAAAGAGTTTGTGCTTACAATCATTTTCTGGAAGAACACGAGTATTATCTGACAGAATTGCAGGGGTGCCAATACTTTAAGTCTAAGGCCCCACGGGCCGTATCCGCAGCACTAAAGCACTGCGGGAAGAACCGCTGCGTGAACGCATTGCAGTTCTTTCCGCAGCGCTTTTAAGAGAAAGTTCATGGAGTTTTCCTCTGCGGACTTTCTCTTAACATTATATCTACGGGAAAGCCGCCGGCGTTTCCATAAATATAATTGACATGCTGAGATTTGCAAAGCCGCAATGGCTTTGCAAATCTCAGCGTGTCCGCGCTGCTATCTTTTCTGCAAAGTGGGGATGGGATTCACCTGCACTGTACAACGCCGTGATTTTTCCTGCAGCGTCTCCGCTGTCGGCAGATCGCAGCATTCCCGGTCCGTGGGGCCCCGGCTTAAGAAACACGTAATGACATTTAAGATATCCACAGCGTTTTTTCCAGTGTTATTATACCCTGAGGTCTGAAAAGAAGGTGGTTGGGGGGAAAAACATGTCAAAAGTTCGCCATGGGGCCACTCCTAGTTACGCCACTGGTCGAATTCGTACTCAGGTTAACATAAAATAGAAGAACCAGAGATGGAATCGGTGGTTTGGCCAAAGCCTTGGACACTAGCACCAAACATTTCAATATTCCAAGGTGTTGACAAAATATATCACAATGTTCAATAAAATAAATTGATATTATTGGCTCATGTGTATAATTGGGGACTGTTACCAGTAAATGGAACCTGTAATCCTCAAATGTGTAGACAAAAAATTCCAAAAAACGTTGCAAATATTCCAAAGAGACCTCGGGCAACACTATATACCAGAAAGTAAAATCCACTACCGGTATGGTACAGACTGCAGGGGAAAAAAAAAAAGCAAAGCAATAGTCCTGGTATAACAATGGTTGTACTTGCTGGTAAGTCATGCGAGTCAAGGTTTCTGATTGAATATATCCCTATTTACTTTCCTGGTCTGAGAGTTCATCCTGACCTAACCAAGACAATGGATCGTTAGACATAATTCTCTAGGAGCTATACACATTAGTAGTATAACTCATTCCACAAGTCTACAGAGCTCAACATGACTACCAAGGAGTATTGTAGCCGGTACACCATCAGGAGCGCCCTAAGATGTCAGAACGTCTCGTAACCTGCAAGTCTTGTGATTATTGACTCCATCCAATTCTGATCACCCTCTATATGAAAACATGCTTTCCAAATTGTAAGATCATACATAGAATCAATGTCTGCCCTTATAACTACAATATATTAGCAATATTACCAAAAGCAGGGGATTAATAGGCAACCGTAAAGAGAGGGCACATGAGACACCCACCACTTATCCCTCCTGATAACCACCTAGGTGATCACAACCAGCCAAATAGAGGAGGAGAGGTGGCCTCTGGAGATGAACATACCTTCCAAGATTTGGACATGAACATACACGACCTCAGGAGATGGCAGTGGCGGCAGGATAGTAGGAGATGATGCCCTGCTGTGTGGTGGTAGTAGTGGCATTAGTGGCAACAATGGCAGGACAGTATGGAATAGGACAGACAAGATGGCATGGGATCCTACTATGTGGTGGTTGCAGCAGTATTAGGATATAATTGAACAGGACAGGAGAAGCTGACCTAGTATCTGGTGGCAGCGATGGCAGTGGCGATGGCGATGGCCTAGCACTGGTGGCAGCAATGGCAGGAACATATAGAATAGCATGGTCAATGCAGGCGATGATGTTACGTTGTGTAGGTGGAGGTGGTGGTAGCGATGGGAAGACCGTATAGAATGGGACAGGCAAGGCAGGAGATGCTGACCTGTTATGTTGTAGTAGCACTGGTGTCAGCGATGGCAGGAACATATAGAATAGTATGGTCAAGGCAGAAGATGATGCTATGTTGTGGTGGTAGCACTGGTGGCAGCGATGACAAGACCACATAGAAAAGTAAGGGCAAGGAAAGAGATGGTGGGGATGGTGGCAACAGTTGCAGGACAATATGTAACAGAATGGACAAGGCAGGAGATAATGAACTTTTTCAGGTCCCAGTGGTGCCATGGGAGCCACCACCAACATTCATCTGGCTCAGACAATAGGTACATTGACCAATCAAATGACCCTTTTTTTTAACTTAAGGCTGGGATTATTTAGGCTTTGGTGTGGGCAACTGTGACCAATGTACCTATTTTCCTCTGACTCTGACTTTTAAGGGGTCTGTATTTTCAAGGGGGGGGGGGAGAATGTGGCTTCCACTTTTTGTGGTTCTGTAACTGCACAGAGGGAGGGTCAATCTGGATTTCTCATAGAGGTCATTATGGGTGACTTGGTGCCTAAATGTTATGGGAATGTTATGTTATAGAAGGTTCCAAAATAGAGTTAAACCCCACCCAAAAATCTGCACTGGAACCCACAGAATTCTAGGTAGGTCCATGCATAGGTCTTTGTTGTATTTAATGATCCTGATTAGGGCTGAGCGATCGGGTTCTGATCGTCGATCCAGTAAATTTCACATTTGCGATCGGAATTCCAATCCCGAACTTTTCCAGCGGGATCGAGGTCGGAGGTTATCTCATGATCGGCTCAACCCCAGAAGTGAATTTTCCCATAGAGAAGCATTGACTAGGCTTGAGCAATCGAGATCGGAAAAAATCAGATTTCAAACAGAGATCGAGCAAATTTCACAATCGCAATTGGAATCGGCTGGAAAATGATCGGAAATGGGATTTTAAAATCGATCCTGAAATCTCAAGATCGGCTTAACCCTAATCCTCATCCATCTAGGTCGGACTAGTCACCTTTACATAGTTTCAGAGTAATATCTACACCAGCTTAAAAACTTAATATACATATGTTTGCATGTTTGTATACTGTATATACATTCACATCTCACATGTATACACTCCTAGCACACATTTACAGCTCACATACACTCACTCTGCACTTAAACACTTTACACATCCCCTTATTCTATTCTTGTCTGGAGTCTTCGTGTTCCTTTCACTCAAGGACCTTTAGGTCACGTCATCCCATAGTGTCCTCGTCAAAGGTCCTGTAGTGAAAGGAGAAAGAAGACTCAGGACAGGAGATTCCTGCACACATCAGTGTAGTGGGAATTGCTATACATCACAGTAATGTACAATTTCCACTACCTGCACTGATGTGTGCTGGGCTACACAGGACAAAACTAGCGCTCCTTGTAGTCCTGGGAAGCTGCTGCCCGAGGCGATAGGACCATCTTGCCTCATGGATGGTTTCTTGAAAAGTCAATAAAAATACATAACAATGCTTGACAATCATTTTATTTCCATTAGACTCATCTCCATGTCATTAGACAGGGTTACTTTTAATGTTGTCAATGATTAATATTTATATTGAGGGGCAATCCTGAGGCAGGACACATTTATTGGTGCCAGTCAGGATAAGGTAACCCTTTTTACACTGGCAGGCAGTATCACAGGTAGGAGAGCATACCATGTTAGGATCGCGGTATCTCGGGCAGGATTGCCTGCAAACATTGACACAGCCAAGTGTTTTGTTCCCGCTGCAGCACTTATCAATTGTTACGCATGTCCCATTGCCAATGTCTACAGTGTTGCCCTGGCAGACACAGCTTGCCCTAGGCATACATTTACTGCAGTCAGTAATGAGGGAATTGCAGCTTTTTTCACAGGGGTTCACGTAGTCATTATATTCTTGGCCTTCAGGGCATTCTGCAACAAATAAAATAATATTAATAATAATAATAATTAATAATGATAATAATAATAATACAAAATGAATGAGCTAAAAGCATTACAAAAACATATACCATATAGCAGTGTTTTGAGTGATTTCTGGGGGGTTTTGGGAGCTCCGGTCATCTTCTGCATTTGTTTACTTGGTGTTGCTTCCTGCTGTCTTAGCTAATGCATCATGGTACTTGTAGGTTGACTCGCATTATTTCCCTTTCACTCCCTCCCCCTCCCTGTCTCTCTAACTTTCCTGTCCACCTCTACCCTTTCTCAACTAACTCAGCCCACCCCCCAACCCATGATACTTACCTATCTTCCTTCTGCGAGACAGGTCCCTCACTTTTTTCTGACTCTGCCGACACGCACAATAGTAAGAGGCTCCTGCTCCCACGCCTGCGTAGTAGAGGTGGATTGCTGGCTGTTGCACAGGGCCTGGACTATTGTACTTGCCGGCAGATTCAGAAAAGATTCTGAAAAGTAGACAACAAAGTATGATGGGTTGGAGGCAGTGGTTAAATTGGGCCAGAACATGCTAGAACTCAGTTCCGGCATAATTGCAAAATGTCTTTCAAAAATGTTTCTGAAGCGGAACATAAAAAACACAGTTACTTACCTCTCCTGGCTTTGTGCAGTGGCCACTATGAGGTATAATACTGTGTGCAGGGGTCTCTATAGGGCATAATACTGTTTGCAGGGACCACTATTGGGGAATAATACTGTGTGCAAGGGCCGCTATGGGGCATAATACTGTGTGCAGGGGCCACTATGGGGCATAATACTGTTTGCAGGGGCCACTATGGGGGATAATACTGTGTGCAGGGGCCACTATGGGGGATAATACTGTGTGCAGGGGCCACTATGGGGGATAATACTGTGTGCAGAGGCCATTATGGAGCATAATAATGTGTGCAGGGACCACTATGGGGCATAATACTGTGTGCAGGGGCCACTATGGGGCAGGGCCACTATGGGGCATAATACTGTATGCAGGGGCCACTATGGGACATAAATTATACCCCATAGTGGGCCTTGCACAAAGTATTATGCCCCATATTTGTGTGTGCAAGAATGTCGGGGGGAGGAAGAGGAAGGCAGTTGTCCATCTGTCGGTCGGTCGAGGGGGTGAATGTCACCAGATAACCATAAAATGTCCCTCGGGCTGTCACATGATATGGGTAAATATACATAGATAGTCAGCACCACCATGTGATCTCATGAGCAGAGCAGTCTAAGCCTAAATATCCATGTCAGTAACCAACTAAAATCCTACCACTCCTGTTATTCAAGGGGATGAAGAAAGGCTGATGGGGAGAACAAGCTGTATGGATGGCAGTGAATCACGTATATAGCAAATAATATGACATGGGGTAAAAATATTCTACAATAAAAACAGAATGCAATGAATATAGGGGTAAATTCTTACGGTATATGTATTGCGTGGTTATCAGTGTGAAGAACGTGCCTAAAAGATAAAAAATACAAGTTCTAGGTAGTAAAAAATCCAAAGAAAGTACAGAAAATATACAATGAGAGGAGATGTAGAAATATATATAATGGGGTACGAAGTACAAGAAGATGAAGGGGATGAGATGGACTAGTGAGGATCCAAAATATATATAAGAAAAACAGGATGGATAGATAGATAGATAGATAGATAGATAGATAGATAGATAGATAGATAGATAGATAGATAGATAGATAGATAGATAGATAGATAGATAGATCGATCATATGTATAACTCACTCAGGAATGACAGCAGTAGCACCGCTGCTTGTGCCATGTTTACCTCTTAAGATCAGATTTTTTCCTGAAAAAACAACAAACTTTTTTTAGAGATCCAACTATTCATATTATTGATTCATTAACCTATTAAGGTACGTTAGAAAAATAGAAGAAACCTTTGAGATTTGACTTTAAAAGCTTGTCTTATCCAGGCAAACCCATATAACAATGTGGCACAGAACATCATGATGGAGCCAGGAAAGGTTCACTCATTTTTAGTGATCAGTAATGTAATGTATGTACACAGTGACTGCACCAGCAGAATAGTGAGCGCAGCTCTGGAGTATAATACAGGATAAGTAATGTAATGTATGTACACAGTGACTGCACCAGCAGAATAGTGAGCGCAGCTCTGGAGTATAATACAGGATGTAACTCAGGATCAGTACAGGATAAGTAATGTAATGTATGTACACAGTGACTGTACCAGCAGAATAGTGAGCGCAGCTCTGGAGTATAATACAGGATATAACTCAGGGTCAGTACAGGATAAGTAATGTAATGTATGTACACAGTGACTGTACCAGCAGAATAGTGAGCGCAGCTCTGGAGTATAATACAGGATATAACTCAGGATCAGTACAGGATAAGTAATGTAATTTATGTACACAGTGACTGCACCAGCAGAATAGTGAGTGCAGCTCTGGAGTATAATACAGGATGTAACTCAGGGTCAGTACAGGATAAGTAATGTAATGTATGTACACAGTGACTGTACCAGCAGAATAGTGAGTGCAGCTCTGGAGTATAATACAGGATGTAACTCAGGATCAGTACAGGATAAGTAATGTAATGTATGTACACAGTGACTGCACCAGCAGAATAGTGAGTGCAGCTCTGGAGTATAATACAGGATGTAACTCAGGGTCAGTACAGGATAAGTAATGTAATGTATGTACACAGTGACTGTACCAGCAGAATTGTGAGCGCAGCTCTGGAGTATAATACAGGATAAGTAATGTAATGTATGTACACAGTGACTGCACCAGCAGAATAGTGAGTGCAGCTCTGGAGTATAATACAGGATGTAACTCAGGATCAGTACAGGATAGGTAATGTAATGTATGTACACAGTGACTGTACCAGCAGAATAGTGAGTGCAGCTCTGGAGTATAATACAGGATGTAACTCAGGGTCAGTACAGGATAAGTAATGTAATGTATGTACACAGTGACTGTACCAGCAGAATTGTGAGCGCAGCTCTGGAGTATAATACAGGATAAGTAATGTAATGTATGTACACAGTGACTGCACCAGCAGAATAGTGAGTGCAGCTCTGGAGTATAATACAGGATGTAACTCAGGATCAGTACAGGATAGGTAATGTAATGTATGTACACAGTGACTGTACCAGCAGAATAGTGAGTGCAGCTCTGGAGTATAATACAGGATGTAACTCAGGATCAGTACAGGATAAGTAATGTAATGTATGTACACAGTGACTGTACCAGCAGTATAGTGAGCGCAGCTCTGGAGTATAATACAGGATGTAACTCAGGATCAGTACAGGATAAGTAATGTAATGTATGTGCACAGTGACTGCACCAGCAGAATAGTGAGTGCAGCTCTGGAGTATAATACAGGATGTAACTCAGGATCAGTACAGGATAAGTAATGTAATGTATGTACACAGTGACTGTACCAGCAGAATAGTGAGCGCAGCTCTGGAGTATAATACAGGATGTAACTCAGGATCAGTACAGGATAAGTAATGTAATGTATGTACACAGTGACTGTACCAGCAGAATAGTGAGCGCAGCTCTGGAGTATAATACAGGATAAGTAATGTAATGTATGTACACAGTGACTGTACCAGCAGAATAGTGAGCGCAGCTCTGGAGTATAATACAGGATAAGTAATGTAATGTATGTACACAGTGACTGCACCAGCAGAATAGTGAGCGCAGCTCTGGAGTATAATACAGGATGTAACTCAGGATCAGTACAGGATAAGTAATGTAATGTATGTACACAGTGACTGTACCAGCAGAATAGTGAGCGCAGCTCTGGAGTATAATACAGGATGTAACTCAGGATCAGTACAGGATAAGTAATAAATTGTAAGCAAATGTCCTTTGAAATATTCACTCTTTGTTTCTCTTATCTACCATATTGGAACACAACATGAGCACGTTTGGCAAAGGTGAAGATGCAAATTCAACAAAAAATGCTTGGCAAACTGTGGAAGAGAAGTGATATTCCTAGATGGACGTCTAACTCTGGGCTTTGACCTCCTGTAGCTGAAAATGTGATAAGTACACCATGAAAGTATGGAACATTATAAAGCACATCACAGCCTACAGGAGGATATAGACATCCTGTTCAGCAAAGGATCCTATGGAAACATCTTTAAAGGGTCTCATATAAATCTGACAGATCAGGAGACAACTTTGAAGCATATTAAGTAAAAAATGTTATTAGGAATGGATACAAGAGGAGAGAACCTGCGGTGTGATCCCTGTATACTGTACTCATAGGGACCATCCAAGACGGTCAGGTCTTCTAGAGAGGTGGAGATAGAAGATGAGAATGCACAGTCTAGACCCATTGTATCTCTAAAACTAGGAGAGAAGTAATTCACCATATGGTAGGGAGGATGGAGGAAGGATAGATAGCATGGTGCCTCTAGTGATGGGATTACATGGTGGAGGACTGGGAAATGTCACTACAGCAGACCCTCCATGTAACCTGATGTCCCAGATAACAGCTGTAGAAAAACCAAAGGTGCCCAGAAATAGCAAAGTAGAGAGAAAAGAGCCAAGAGAGCAGAGAAATGTCAGCACTCACCTTCACTATCAAAAAAGTTTTGTGATCTTCTAACCAGCGGATCTCAATGGGATCAGGTCTAGTGAGCTGTAAGAAATGATGCTATAAGAGAGATTGCAATCACTAAGACCCAATAGGGTGGTGACTGGTGATCTAGAGGGTAGGAGGTGGTGAACAAAGGGAGGCGTACACTGTGACGTACTGACGGGATGTGCCAAGTCAAGACTCTTGGTTTTTGCCCGTAGACTGTTTTATTCACAAGGATATTTGCATTCACCGACACTGATAAAACAGGACATTAAGAAGACGCCATCATTGATATACAACATTAATGTTATCAGCTGACTGTGAGGAGACTGCCTAATAAAGCTGGTACTCATGATCCTGGACAGTGCACCCAGTGCCATCCAATGTAGTCAGCTAACTATGGCTGGGATGGTCTGTGGGTTACATAGTATGCAAACCTTTCAGTCCCAATGCATAGGGATGAGGGTAATACCTCCTTATTGGCCAGGGATCTCTGTGGATGGTGGACACTTTTGTGTATAGACCCTGGAGGATAGTAATATTGCACCACACCTAAGCATGGAGTAACCAAGGTGAAACAGTGAAGTCCGTGGTCACTGCTTAGCCATAACAATGTTTTATCAGTTCAACTAGCTATGATGCCGATAGCATTGTATCTATTGGTGGAAATAACTCCTCGTCCTTGCTCTCCATCTAGGAACCGTGAGGGTAAGTAAATGCCCCAGCATCATAGCAAGTATCAACCAAGTATCAACATAGGGAGAGGTACAGAAACATAATAGACAAATCCCTCACCTCTCCTGGGCTCCTTTGGGATCCTCTTCTGGCCTCAAGGGTGATATAAAGGGCCCTCTGACTGCTGAGACCTGTCCGTGGATCATGAAGTCACATGGGGCATGCTGAACTCATTGAGATTCGTGCATGGTGAACCCCAAAACTTTCAGGTATAGGTTTAAACTTTTGGAAAATACAGGATCATAGTTTACATAGTTACATAGTAGATGAGGTTGGATGAAGACATCAGTCCATCAAGTCCAATCTATAACCTTACAATCCCTACAGTGTTGATCCAGGGGAAGGCAAAAAAATTCCCATGAGGCTCCTGCCAAATGCCCCATTTCAGGGGAAAAAAATTCCTTCCCAACTCCAAATCTGGCCGTCAGTATAAAACCCTGGATCAACGTGTCCTTAAAATCTAGAGTCCATGACCTGCAATATTTTTCTCTTCAGGAAAGGCATCCAAGCCCTCTTTGAACTTGTTTAATCAATCCGCCATCACCACTTCCCGGGGCAGAGAATCCCTACACTCTATTATCTGTGTATCATTTCCTATCTCTCTCACTCTGACTCTATGAGACATTCCCTATCTCTCTAATCTCTCCCCACAAAATGGACTTTTTATACTTCTTAGTAGTCAACAGTGACTCCGACCAATAGTTCCTCTGATTGATTGTAGCTTGTCATGAGGGTTACTTGTAAAGCATTATGGGAGTGCCAACGTTATATCTAGAGATGAGCGAGTAGTACTCGATCGAGTAGGTATCCGATCGAATACTACGGTATTCGAAATACTCGTACTTGATCGAGTACCACTCGCTGTTCGAATGCAAAAGTTCGATGCAGAACCAGCATTGATTGACCGAATGCTATACAGTCGGCCAATCAACGCTGGTTCTTCTCCTACCTTTAGAAGTCTTCTCTGTGCAGCTTCCCCGCAGCGTCTTCCGGCTCTTCATTCACTCTGCCAGGCATCGGGCCTGGGCAGAGTCGACTGTCGGCTCTGCCCAGGCCCGATGCCTGGCAGAGTGAATGAAGAGCCGGAAGATGCCGCGGGGACGCTGCAAGGAGAAGACTTCTCGGAGGATCCAGCCCGATCCTCACTCGTGGACTTGGTAAGTATAATTTGATTGAATGTTGCCTACCCCTGAAACGAGCATTTCCCCCCCATAGAGTATAATAGGGTTCGATATTCGATTCGAGTAGTCGATTATTGAGGGGCTACTTGAAACGAATATCGAACCTCGAACATTTTACTGTTCGCTCATCTCTAGTTATATCTGACGTCATGCGATCTTTCCTAAATTCTTTCTCCATGCTTTTATATGGCAGCCACTTTTTAGATGGCTTGAGCGAACTCAACTTCAAATTCCTTGGGCTCGTTCGAACACAATTTTTTTCAAAAATTCAGACCGAACACGGCTTAATCCACACTGGACTATACATCTATAGTGGTCTCAAAGATGTGTCAGAACTGCAAGCTCGGGTGGCTCCATAACTCCCATAGACATGGGTCAGGAACATTTGCAATCACCTCTTCTATATGGGGCTGGATGTGATCCAAGTCCCTGTGCTGGTATAGGAGCCACCACCAATCATAATCTGACCCCAATAGGCAAAAACTTATCAAAGGACTCATCTAATGAGTTATGGATGGGATTATCTGGACTTTTGTATGGACAACTGTGATCAATGTGACTGGTTACCTACAACTATCTTTAGCCATAGACTGTTTACTTTATAATTCAATAAAAATCGATAAAAACAGTGTTTGACAACCATTTTATTTCCATTAGACAGGTCTCCATAGTATTGGATGAGGTCACATTGCGTATCCATTGTTATAGCACATCCTTGGGATGGTTTAGTCACTTTTGGGACAGTCCTCAGCAAGGACACATTTCTTGTTGTCACTCAGGAACAGGTACCCCTCTTTACACTCGCAGTTGGCGTCACATGACAAGGGGCACACTTTTTCAGGATCTTTAATACATGATTGCATGCATTTTTTGGAACATGTGCTAAACGTGGTGTTCCCCTTACAGCACTCTTCAATTGTCACACATTGTCCAGAGCCATTGTCCACTGTGCCATTTTTGCAGAAACACTCTGGCTTACACGCAGCAGGGCAGACAGTATCAAGGGACTTGCAGCTCATTATACAGCTGTTACCGCATTTATATTCTTTTCCTGGTGGGCAGACTGCAAAAATGAAAATGATAATAAGAAGTTAGGAACAACTGTAAAGAATATCATTGCAATAACATGGCTAGTTTACAAAAATAGTGACGTAACTACCCACAAGTTGGGTGTGATCAACCCAAACACTTTAGTGTAGCGGGGCTGTGGGGACCCACCACTTAGCAGAGGGTAAGTTCGCACGGGTTTTTTTGGTCCAGAACCTGAGACGGGGGCCGCCTCAGGTTCCGGACCAAAATACGGGTAGCTCTGACTGGATGCCGAGGCAGTGCACCAGCATCCAGTTGCGCACTCCGCTCCGGATTAGGCCCAAATGAATGGGCCTAGTCGGGAGGGAGTGTCCTCAGGTGAATCCGGTTGAAGAATGAGCATCTCGCTCATCTCCGGCTCCTGGAGAAAAGAACTGACTAACTCCCATTGATTTCAATGGGAGCCGTCTTTTTGGTCAGGATTTTGAGGCCGTTTCCGTACCACGTGTGAACTTACCCTAATATTGATGACCTAGGACAGATCCTCAAAACAAGTACTGGAAACCAGAGGGAACCTGTCTCCAGAACTCAGTATATCATCCACCCAGACCAACAGATAGATAGGTTAGGATCACCTGAATCAAACAGTGTTTGTTCCTTGTGAACAACAACATTGTTGAGATATCACTAATCTGGACAATATGTAAAATAGATTTTCTGAAGAGCTACTCTTACAGTTAGGTGCAAGGCCTTAATAAAAGCAAACACAATATCAAGGAATTGGCTGATAACTTTGAGCAGTAAAGCTATCTACAACCAGCACACCTTTCCGAGCCAAGATAGACCTCCAGAGGTCTTCACCAGACAAGATGGACTTGCGTCTAATCTAGGAATCTGAATTGTCACCAGATAAATGAATTAGTAATAAATGCACTGCTGGAGAAACCAACCCAAGGACTGTAAAAACATTCAAAGGGACGAGGAGACAAGAGAATTTGTACAGCAGGGTCCCAACCAGGAAAAAACAAATAAACAGGAACAGCAGACATAATCAATATCCGAGAACTAGCCAAGGGTCATAAATATAGCCAGAAATGTCACAACAGATTAAAAGGCAAAAGGGGAATCCAATGAGCAAGCCAGAGATCACACACAATGGTAGCCAAACTAGCAATAGCAAACTAATTAGTCAGCCCTTGTGTCAGGAGGGCAGGGTCTTATATAGACCTCCTCAGCTGCTAACTGGACCAAGCCAATTGGCCTGGTCACGTCCAAGGTACAGCAACCATATAGAGAATCCTGACAGCTATCTTGCCTAGTGACAAAAACAGCAATATCTTATCAACCGAAGCTCCGATTCACAATGAGTCAACATTGTTTGATTCAGGTGACTCTATCCTATCTATGTTTGGGCTTTGGTGTTATGCTAAGTGCTTCTGACAGACTCCCTTTAATACAATGCCAAATTTTTACATCACTCGTTTCTTCATTTGTTCATGATACATTTAGTTTAAATTTTGTTCTATATTTTTATTACATGTGTTTTACCAGTTGTTCACCAGGCATACCTCCTACCAATGAGTCCCCGCCATATGGGGAGAATAGCTACACTGCAGTCCCTAAATTCTCAGCCTCTCCAGCCAACTTCTATCGTATGGTGCTTTCCTTCCTGCAATCCCTTTTGGCTGGAGTGGTGCCCTCTACTCCAGAATATGTTTATTTCACCTGCTTCTAGAAGAATTATGGCCACATCACACATATTTCTGAGAGAAACCCACTTTCTGGCATATAAAGCCATCACTATGACTGGGTTGATAGACGTCCCCAAGCCTCAAGATCTAGAAGAAACAAGTTATCTCGGCTCTATCCTATGAGTGTATAACATATATACAATGTAATTGATCACAGAAGTTTGGGAAGGTGTGGGTTTCTGGCTTCATACATCTTCCTCGACTGCTACAGAGGACCTACTCCGGTCAATGGGAATGATTTCACGCCCATAACCGATCAATTTAAGCTGTTGTGATGCCCTGAGTCTCTATGGGCCGTGTGGCTCGTCTCTCCTCCTTTCTTCTTGGTGAGGTAAGACATCAATAGAGGTATCAGCCAATGGTTTTCTCCCTTCTCACTATTCTGGAAACTTACAAGTTAATCCAAGCATGCATGGGGGGAGTGGAGATATTGCTGTCTGCATCTCTCATGTATACTTCAAGGCTATGCCTAGATATCTATGTGTATCTAGCTAGCTAAGAATAATATTATTGTTTTACTAATTTTTCTTCAAAAAACACAAAAAAATTCTCTTATACAAAGGAATGGGGAAGGACTGATGCGGAGTACAGACTATATGGTTTACATTACATCACTTATATATAGGGTTGAGCGATCTGAATCAGAAAAGATCGGATCCTCATTGGCGATTGAGTAAATTTCACGATCGCGATACGATCCCGCCTAAAAAAGATTGGGAACGGAATTCCGATCACAATTGTTCAACCCTTACCTGCAACTTAACTTAACTGTAACTTACCTGCACAGAACCGCTGCCGCTCTCCGGAGCTTCAGGCCGTTGTTCTCTGTCCTCTCCTCTCTCATTCACATGCCGGCAGAGTGCCGTGTGTGCCCCTGCCTCCCTAGGCTAGTGTCACAGATGCTGGGAGTAGGCGGAGCTTGTTGTGGCTTGGGTGAGTATAGGCGGGTACAGGGAGGGGAGCTCCGGGGACTAGCATACACATCAGGAGGGGAGGCGGCAACGGTTCTGTGCAGGTAAGCGGACAGCAGGGGAGGACTAAGTAGCCAGCGGATTTTTTAATCACTACAAAGCGTGGAGTCCAAAAATTGAAGCCTTCAATTTTTGGACTCTACGCTGTGTAGTGAATAGGATAGTTTTTAAAATCTGATTTTCAGTCATTAAAAAATCCCATTGACTTGCATTAGGATCGGAATTGGGATCAGGTTCAGATGGAAAATAATCAGAAATCGGATTTTAAAAATGATTCTGAAATCTCAAGATCGGCTCAACCCTACTTATATAGTAAATGTCATATATAATGTAGAATATCATAGAATAAAGAATAAAAATACAAGCACATAGAGTTAAATCCTTACCGTGTATGTATAATGCGGTTGTCAGTGTGAAGAGCAAGCCTAGAAGATTAAAAATAAAGGTTATTGATATAGAAAGTGAAAAATCCATAAAAAAATATACCATGAGAGGGGCTGTAATAGGGATGGGTGAGCCGGAAACTTTTGGGATTTGCCCCCATGAAACACTATTATGGTCTAGGGTCTCCTCAGAGTATAAAAAGTGAAGTTCCAGGGGAAGTGTCAAAATTCTGGTGCATTTTGCTAATCTACCACCAGTGGCCGCTGTTTCTCTCACTCTTGAATTATTGTGTTGCACTTCCACTCCTCACCACTGGAGGCTTCTGTGTTTATCCTGGAATTATCTTTATCAAAGAAGACCGATCTGTGCCGATGTGAAGCCATCTTGTTTGGGTCTATTTATACCAATGAGACAGTTAAGCCATGGATCGAGTATCCTGTTATGATTCTGGTAACCATGGCTGGAATCCGGTAGCCAGATGGAATAAGCCAGGAGCAGTCAGGAACAGCAAAGTTGTAGTCCAAGGTGCAGCTTGGAGTGTAGATCGCAAGGTGATAGTTTAGAGAAGAGTAGAACAGCCTGGGAAGGACTGTTCTGAGGAGCAGGAGACTGGATCAAGTCACAGTACTCAAGCAATGGCTGAACTGCCTCATGGGTATAAATAGGCCCAAATTGGAAACAAGATGGCTTCACATTGGCGCAGATCAGTCCTCTTTGTTCAGGGCAATTCTAAAGATAAACACAGCCGCCTCCAGTGGTCAGGAGTGGAAGTGCACCACAAGAGTGAGTGAGTGAGAAACAGCGGCCACTGGTGGTAGATTAGCAGAATACACCAGGATTCTGACAGCAAGTAAGTAAAAATAACTTATAGCAGTAGTAATGAGCTATCTGACATTACTATAGGTTGTTCCAATGTGGGTAGGTCTAACAATTTGACATGGTTTTGTGGGCTGCACTTTACAAGAGAACCAAGGATTTGGATGAATTCCTTAGCTGACAAATTGTCCTTGGAATCATGCTGAGACTTCCTGCTCTGAAAGGGAGAGCGAGAGCTGCTAGAGCCCGAAATGAGATCTATTCACTGGCAGATGCAGAGTCCTTACTCTATCTATCTATCTATCTATCTATCTATCTATCTCCTATCTATCTATCTATCTATCTATCTATCTATCTATCTATCTCCTATCTATCTATCTATCTATCTATCTATCTATCTATCTATCTATCTTACTGTAGTAAATAACAGTATACAGATATATATTATATGCAACTCACCAAGGGATGACAGCAGTAACAAAGATGTTTGTGCCATGTTTACCTGTAAGATTGAGAATTTTTCCTGTAAATTATGAGTGAAAGAAGAAAAAAACTTCACAGATCCAGCTTTTCCTATTCTAGTATGCATATACCTTCCCTCCAGCTGGTATAGCTGGAATATATTTTTTCATTAATTTATTTTTATTGTATCTTTCCTTGCTTGGGTATACAATAAAGCCATAGTAAGGTATTCCCTGTAGTCTGGACCCAATCCCAGTCTGGACAATGGAAGGGACCAATTCTACAAGATTACACATCACAATTATCCATTTTATGCTCCCTGTAGGAAAACAAACCACCTGAAATGAAAATGTATTATATATTATTATAAGATTGACCAGTGCACATGAGCTAGAAAACACTGGGTATGTGTTTGAACAAGGTCCTGACTAGATAGACCCTGCCACAAGTTACATATGTGATTGCTTAAAGCAAAACTATGTGTCGGTTACAAAGTATAAAGAACACCTCAATGTTCTATAATGTGTTCTCTACCCCGATAATATAGTGAAGGTAAGACTAAGTATATAGGACATACAAGAACATGAGTAGCTGTGAAACAAGTGGCATAACCACGTGAAAGGAAGGAGTAATAGAAGCGAAAACCACCCCCAGGTGGAGGTAACACTGGGGTATGTTCCTAAGGAGACTGGGGTAAATCTAGCTACCAGCTGAAGAGGGAAGACTGAAAAGAGACAGTTTTATAGCATCACTGCCACCACGGGTATTAGCGACACAAACTCTGCCACAAAAGTTGGTAAAACATGTAGTTACCCTTTAATGTTTTACGTTCGTCCCACCGCTGACACCAAATTAATGATGAATGAAGCCAATTTAACAAAAAATGTCTTACCAAATTGTGGAAGAGGCGTGATCTTCCCAGAGGGGCGTCTATCTCTGGACCTTGACCCCCTGTAAGTACATTATCAAAGTAGAGAACATTACAAAGAGAAGAAAGACATGATTGTCAGGTGAAACTATTTTGAAACAAAAAATTGCCTTTAGGCAAAGAATCCAAAATTTCACATTCATGCCTGATACAAATATAAAACTGAACATTTCATTGTAACCGTATGATATGTAGGATATAATATATTTAGCACCTGTGTTCCAATTAAATGCAGAACTCACCTTCAATATCAAGAAGAGAAATGCGTTGTGATCTTCTAGTCAATGGATCTCAATGGGATCAGGTCTAGTGAGCTGTAAGGAATGATGCAACAATGGAGATTGCAAACACTTAGACCCAAGAGGGTGGTGACCGGTGATATAGAGGGAGGGGGTGAACAAAGGGAGGTGTGCATTGTGCATTGTGATGTGATGACTGAGGCTGGTTTTTACTCATTGTAAAGGGAAGTGTACAAAAAACAGTTCTATTATTTAACCCCTTCCTGACATCCACAATCACTGTCAGGGCACTTCTCTGTCTTTAAAGAGATTTTCCAGGACTTTTTTTTATGTATTGCCGAGCTATCGTTAGAAAAAGTCATCAATTGGAGATCTGTTGGGGGGTCCGACACCTTGTCCCCCGGTGGTTCAGCTGGTTGAAGAGGCAGTGGCCCTCTCTGAGTGCTGCTTCTACTTCACAGGACATGTGACATTATGTTTACTGATCGCATGGCCTGATCACAGCTCAGTCCCTCAAGTGAATGGACTGAGCTGTGATACCAGTCACTATGGAGTTGTGCTTGGTCAGTACAGAAGAGGCTCCAACACTCACGTCACGTGAACAGGTGCTGATCCCTTTCTGATTTTTAATTGATGATGTAATCGGTCATGCACAGGAAAGGCCATCAATATCTGATCGGTGTGTGGGCTTACGCTCAGATCCTGCAACAATCAGCTCCCACCTCTCAGCCCTACCACACTGAAGTGTTTAAAAATATTGATCCAGCGTTGAGGCGTGTCAGTATCTTGGAAAGCTGAGCACCTTTTACTAGCCTTGTACTACCCAGCTTTCCAAGGGCCCCTAGAATCCCACTGGTGGGCCCTAAGCACCCCAGTCCAACCCTGCATGGTTGAACATCTGCTTGCGTCCAATAATGGAGGGAAGGGCTTCGTGATAGGAGACTAGATTTCCTTTGCTGACTATAACTTGGTGGCCATCTCTCTGTTGAACACCTCAAGGCAGCAGGCTGAAAAATTCCCAACACACAACAGGGCACAAAACTGCTACGGCTCTAGCTTGTCTCATGCCAAGATGCAGCAGTGTAAAGCCCTGAAGGGTCAAGTAGGAGAATAGTCAAGTCTACGTTGAGGTCATGGCTGGCAGATTTTGTGTAAAGTCTGTGAACAGGCAGCAGAAGTTTGGAGGTCAGGAACTAACCGGGGTCAGAAACAGGGCAAGTTCAGAAAGCAGGAATAAAGTTGAGTAAAAAAACGGACCAGGCTCAGGTCTAATAAGAAGCAGTAAGCAAAATCCAAGCATGAACTAACATGCTATGAACCTATATTGCTCAGGTACCGTCCTGCATGTGAGGGACATAAATAGACAGAAGTCACCAGGGATGGAAAATCTGGTGCATGCGCATGTACGTGGTTGATGTATTACTAGTATTGGTGACACCGACATCAACTACTCCCTGTTCTTCTGTATACACAGAGCTAACAGACCCATTCAGTAGTTCTGCTGTTTCCTGCTCCCCGATGACCATCTCTCCATCACAGTTATTTAGGGGACCTTCCTCTTCTGATCTTGGTTTTTTTATGCATTTATATATTATCCTCCTGTCTTTTGTTATATAATTTTGCAGATTTTATTTCCTTAAATCCATTGTAATGGTCATAGACTATAGCTGACCCCTCAGACCCTTCACAATTAGAGATGAGCGAACACTAAAATGTTCGAGGTTCGAAATTCGAATCGAACAGCCGCTCACTGTTCGTGTGTTCGAACGGGTTTCGAACCCCATTATAGTCTATGGGGAACAGATACTCGTTAAGGGGGAAACCCAAATCCGTGTCTGGAGGGTCACCAAGTCCACTATGACACCACAGGAAATGATACCAACACCTCTGGAATGACACTGGGACAGCAGGGGAAGCATGTCTGGGGGCATCTAACACACCAAAGACCCTCTATTACCCCAACATCACAGCCTAACAACTACACACTTTACACACTCAATACCACCTCTCTGACAGTAGGAAAACACCTTGAAACATGTGTATTTGGCACTTGCAGTGAGGAGAGCTTGTCACCAGCAGTGAATTTGGCCCTTGTAGTAAGTTGAGGTTGGCACCAACATTTGTTTTGAAAATCAGGGTGGATTGAGCCTCTAACCAGCAGAGTTTGGGCAAATTCATGGTGGAGGGAGCCTCTAAAAACCCCAGTTTGGACCAATTCATGGTGGAGGGAGCCTCTAAAAACCCCAGTTTGGACCAATTCATGGTGGAGGGAGCCTCTAAAAAACCCAGTTTGGACCAATTCATGGTGGAGGGAGCCTCTAAAAACCCCAATTTGGACCAATTCATGGTGGAGGGAGCCTCTAACCAGCCCAGTTTGGACCAATTCATGGTGGAGGGAGCCTCTAACCAGCCCAGTTTGGGCAAATTCATGGTGGAGGGAGCCTCTAAAAACCCCAATTTGGACCAATTCATGGTGGAGGGAGCCTCTAAAAAACCCAGTTTGGACCAATTCATGGTGGAGGGAGCCTCTAACCAGCCCAGATTGGACCAATTCATGGTGGAGGGAGCCTCTAAAAACCCCAGTTTGGACCAATTCATGGTGGAGGGAGCCTCTAAACAGCCCAGTTTGGACCAATTCATGGTGGAGGGAGCCTCTAAACAGCCCAGTTTGGACCAATTCATGGTGGAGGGAGCCTCTAAAAACCCCATTTTGGACCAATTCATGGTGGAGGGAGCCTCTAAAAACCCCAGTTTGGACCAATTCATGGTGGAGGGAGCCTCTAAAAACCCCAGTTTGGACCAATTCATGCTGGAGGGAGCCTCTAAAAACCCCAGTTTGGACCAATTCATGGTGGAGGGAGCCTCTAAAAACCCCAGTTTGGACCAATTCATGGTGGAGGGAGCCTCTAAACAGCCCAGTTTGGACCAATTCATGGTGGAGGGAGCCTCTAAAAACCCCAATTTGGACCAATTCATGGTGGAGGGAGCCTCTAACCAGCCCAGTTTGGACCAATTCATGGTGGAGGGAGCCTCTAACCAGCCCAGTTTGGGCAAATTCATGGTGGAGGGAGCCTCTAAAAACCCCAATTTGGACCAATTCATGGTGGAGGGAGCCTCTAAACAGCCCAGTTTGGGCAAATTCATGGTGGAGGGAGCCTCTAAAAACCCCAGTTTGGACCAATTCATGGTGGAGGGAGCCTCTAAAAACCCCAGTTTGGACCAATTCATGGTGGAGGGAGCCTCTAAAAAACCCAGTTTGGACCAATTCATGGTGGAGGGAGCCTCTAAACAGCCCAGTTTGGGCAAATTCATGGTGGAGGGAGCCTCTAAAAACCCCAGTTTGGACCAATTCATGGTGGAGGGAGCCTCTAAAAACCCCAGTTTGGACCAATTCATGGTGGAGGGAGCCTCTAAAAACCCCAGTTTGGACCAATTCATGGTGGAGGGAGCCTCTAAACAGCCCAGTTTGGGCAAATTCATGGTGGAGGGAGCCTCTAAAAACCCCAGTTTGGACCAATTCATGGTGGAGGGAGCCTCTAAAAAACCCAGTTTGGACCAATTCATGGTGGAGGGAGCGTCTAAACAGCCCAGTTTGGGCAAATTCATGGTGGAGGGAGCCTCTAAAAACCCCAGTTTGGACCAATTCATGGTGGAGGGAGCCTCTAACCAGCCCAGTTTGGACCAATTCATGGTGGAGGGAGCCTCTAAAAACCCCAGTTTGGACCAATTCATGGTGGAGGGAGCCTCTAAAAACCCCAGTTTGGACCAATTCATAGTGGAGGGAGCCTCTAAAAACCCCAGTTTGGACCAATTCATGGTGGAGGGAGCCTCTAAAAAACCCAGTTTGGACCAATTCATGGTGGAGGGAGCCTCTAAAAACCCCCAGTTTGGACCAATTCATGGTGGAGGGAGCCTCTAAAAACCCCAGTTTGGACCAATTCATGGTGGAGGGAGCCTCTAAAAACCCCAGTTTGGACCAATTCATGGTGGAGGGAGCCTCTAAAAAACCCAGTTTGGACCAATTCATGGTGGAGGGAGCCTCTAAAAACCCCCAGTTTGGACCAATTCATGGTGGAGGGAGCCTCTAAAAACCCCAGTTTGGACCAATTCATGGTGGAGGGAGCCTCTAAAAAACCCAGTTTGGACCAATTCATGGTGGAGGGAGCCTCTAAAAACCCCAGTTTGGACCAATTCATGGTGGAGGGAGCCTCTAAACAGCCCAGTTTGGGCAAATTCATGGTGGAGGGAGCCTCTAACCAGCCCAGTTTGGGCAAATTCATGGTGGAGGGAGCTTCTAAAAACCCCAATTTGGACCAATTCATGGTGGAGGGAGCCTCTAAACAGCCCAGTTTGGGCAAATTCATGGTGGAGGGAGCCTCTAAAAACCCCAGTTTGGACCAATTCATGGTGGAGGGAGCCTCTAAAAACCCCAGTTTGAACCAATTCATGGTGGAGGGAGCCTCTAAAAACCCCAATTTGGACCAATTCATGGTGGAGGGAGCCTCTAAACAGCCCAGTTTGGGCAAATTCATGGTGGAGGGAGCCTCTAAAAACCCCAGTTTGGACCAATTCATGGTGGAGGGAGCCTCTAAAAACCCCAGTTTGGACCAATTCATGGTGGAGGGAGCCTCTAAAAAACCCAGTTTGGACCAATTCATGGTGGAGGGAGCCTCTAAAAACCCCAATTTGGACCAATTCATGGTGGAGGGAGCCTCTAAACAGCCCAGTTTGGACCAATTCATGGTGGAGGGAGCCTCTAAAAACCCCAGTTTGGACCAATTCATGGTGGAGGGAGCCTCTAAAAACCCCAGTTTGGACCAATTCATGGTGGAGGGAGCCTCTAAAAAACCCAGTTTGGACCAATTCATGGTGGAGGGAGCCTCTAAAAACCCCCAGTTTGGACCAATTCATGGTGGAGGGAGCCTCTAAAAACCCCAGTTTGGACCAATTCATGGTGGAGGGAGCCTCTAAACAGCCCAGTTTGGACCAATTCATGGTGGAGGGAGCCTCTAAAAACCCCAGTTTGGACCAATTCATGGTGGAGGGAGCCTCTAACCAGCCCAGTTTGGACCAATTCATGGTGGAGGGAGCCTCTAAAAACCCCAGTTTGGACCAATTCATGGTGGAGGGAGCCTCTAAACAGCCCAGTTTGGGCAAATTCATGGTGGAGGGAGCCTCTAACCAGCCCAGTTTGGGCAAATTCATGGTGGAGGGAGCTTCTAAAAACCCCAATTTGGACCAATTCATGGTGGAGGGAGCCTCTAAACAGCCCAGTTTGGGCAAATTCATGGTGGAGGGAGCCTCTAAAAACCCCAGTTTGGACCAATTCATGGTGGAGGGAGCCTCTAAAAACCCCAGTTTGGACCAATTCATGGTGGAGGGAGCCTCTAAAAACCCCAATTTGGACCAATTCATGGTGGAGGGAGCCTCTAAACAGCCCAGTTTGGGCAAATTCATGGTGGAGGGAGCCTCTAAAAACCCCAGTTTGGACCAATTCATGGTGGAGGGAGCCTCTAAAAACCCCAGTTTGGACCAATTCATGGTGGAGGGAGCCTCTAAAAACCCCAGTTTGGACCAATTCATGATGGAGGGAGCCTCTAAACAGCCCAGTTTGGGCAAATTCATGGTGGAGGGAGCCTCTAAAAACCCCCAGTTTGGACCAATTCATGGTGGAGGGAGCCTCTAAAAACCCCAGTTTGGACCAATTCATGGTGGAGGGAGCCTCTAAACAGCCCAGTTTGGACCAATTCATGGTGGAGGGAGCCTCTAAAAACCCCAATTTGGACCAATTCATGGTGGAGGGAGCCTCTAACCAGCCCAGTTTGGACCAATTCATGGTGGAGGGAGCCTCTAAAAACCCCAGTTTGGACCAATTCATGGTGGAGGGAGCCTCTAAAAACCCCAGTTTGGACCAATTCATGCTGGAGGGAGCCTCTAAAAACCCCAGTTTGGACCAATTCATGGTGGAGGGAGCCTCTAAAAACCCCAGTTTGGACCAATTCATGCTGGAGGGAGCCTCTAAACAGCCCAGTTTGGACCAATTCATGGTAGAGGGAGCCTCTAAAAACCCCAATTTGGACCAATTCATGGTGGAGGGAGCCTCTAACCAGCCCAGTTTGGACCAATTCATGGTGGAGGGAGCCTCTAACCAGCCCAGTTTGGGCAAATTCATGGTGGAGGGAGCCTCTAAACAGCCCAGTTTGGGCAAATTCATGGTGGAGGGAGCCTCTAACCAGCCCAGTTTGGACCAATTCATGGTGGAGGGAGCCTCTAAAAACCCCAGTTTGGACCAATTCATGGTGGAGGGAGCCTCTAAAAACCCCAGTTTGGACCAATTCATGGTGGAGGGAGCCTCTAAAAACCCCAGTTTGGACCAATTCATGGTGGAGGGAGCCTCTAAAAACCCCAGTTTGGACCAATTCATGGTGGAGGGAGCCTCTAACCAGCCCAGTTTGGGCAAATTCATGGTGGAGGGAGCCTCTAACCAGCAGAGTTGTGGGAAATCATGTTGGAGGGAGCCTAGTATTAGCAGAATTGTGCAACGCTTATGGTGGATGAGTATGAGGATGCGGAGGAATTGGAGAGGTTGAGTACAGACATGGAGTTTCATGTTGGGGTGCTTTACACAGGTGGGCACAAAAATGAAGGCTCTATCCAGTGGTGGTTCATTTTTATCAAAGTGAGCCGGTCGGCACTCTCAGCTGACAGACGGGTGCGCTTGTCAGTGATGATGCCACCGGCTGCACTGAACACCCTCTCAGATAGGACGCTGGCGGCAGGACAGGACAGCACCTCCAAGGCATATAGGGCAAGTTCAAGCCACAGGTCCAACTTCGACACCCAATACGTGTAGGGCGCAGAGGGGTCGGAGAGGACAGGGCTGTGGTCGGAAAGGTATTCCCGCAACATGCGCCTATACTTCTCACGCCTGGTGACACTAGGACCCTCTGTGGCGGCACTTTGGCGAGGGGGTGCCATCAAGGTGTCCCAGACCTTAGACAGTGTGCCCCTCGTTTGTGTGGACCGGTGAGAACTTGGTCGCCTACTGGAGGAACTGTCCTCCCTGCCGCCAACGTCACATGCTGGAAACATCTCCATCATATTCTGCACCAATTGCCTGTGGCAAGCATTGATGCGATTGGCCCTCCCCTCTACCGGAATAAAAGACGAGATGTTGTTTTTATACCGGGGGTCAAGGATAGCAAAGATCCAGTACTGGTTGTCCTCCATGATTTTGACAATACGCTTGTCGGTTGTAAAGCACCCCAACATGAACTCAGCCATGTCTGCCACAGTGTTAGTTGGCATGACTCCTCTGGCCCCACCGGAAAGTTCAATCTCCATTTCCTCCTCATCCTCCATGTCTACCCATCCGCGCTGCAACAATGGGACGATTCGAAGTTGCCCGGAAGCCTCCTGTATCACCATCACATCATCGGACAACTCTTCTTCCTCCTCCTCCTCCTCCTCCTCCATTAAACGCGATGAAGCGGACAGATGTGTGGACCTACTCTCCAGCTGTGACGGATCGGATGCTATCCCTGACTCCTCTGTGTGATCTGAGTTATCCCTGATGTCAATCAGGGATTCTCTCAGAACACACAAGAGCGGGATTGTAAGGCTCACCATCGCATCCTCAGAGCTCACCCTCCTTGTGGACTCCTCAAACACCCGTAGGATGTCACAAAGGTCTCTCATCCATGGCCACTCATGGATGAGAAACTGAGGCAGCTGACTTTGTGGCACCCTAGGGTTTTGTAGCTGGTATTCCATCAAAGGTCTCTGCTGCTCAACCACTCTATTCAACATCTGAACCGTTGAGTTCCAGCATGTGGGGACGTCGCACAAAAGCCGGTGTTGTGGCACATGCAGGCGTTGCTGGAGAGATTTTAAGCTAGCAGCGGCTACTGTCGACTTGCGAAAGTGGGCGCACATGCGCCGCACTTTCACCAGTAGCTCTGGAACATTGGGGTAGCTCTTTAGGAAACGTTGCACCACTAGGTTGAAGACGTGGGCCAGGCATGGAACATGTTGGAGTCCGGCAAGCTCCAGAGCTGCTACCAGGTTCCGGCCGTTATCACAAACGACCATGCCTGGGCCCAGGTGCAGCGGCTCAAACCATATTGCCGTCTCATCGAGGAGGGCATCCCTCACCTCGGAGGCAGTGTGCTGTCTGTCCCCCAAGCTGATCAGCTTCAGCACAGCCTGCTGACGTCTACCAACGCCAGTGCTGCAACGTTTCCAACTCGTAGCTGGGGTCAATCTAACAGCGGAGGAGGAGGCGGTGGCGGAGGAGGAGGCGGTGGCGGAGGAGGAGGCGGTAGAGGAGGAGGAGGAGGGGGGTGTTCTTCTCGTGTCCCTGCCAGGAATGTTAGGCAGGGAGACGAGGTACACCGGGCCAGTTTGGGAAGCAGTCCCAGCCTCAACTACATTCACCCAGTGTGCCGTCAGTGAAATGTAGCGTCCCTGTCCGCATGCACTTGTCCACGCGTCGGTGGTCAAGTGGACCTTTGTGCAAAGCGCGGAACTAAGGGCCCGCCTGATGTTGAGTGACACGTGCTGGAGGCAGATGAAGTGGTGTCCTGGCTCGTCCTCTGGAGTGCATCGCCAGCACAGTCAGCAGTGGCAGTGGCAGAGGCAGTGGCAGTGGCGTGAACGGCAGGCGGCCTTTGTCCTGCGCGTTGCTGCCTGCCACTGATTCCAGTGCTTGGATTCCAAATGACGGCGCATTGAAGTGGTGGACAGGTTGCTCTTCTCAGAGCCCCTAATCAATTTCGAGAGGCAAATTGTGCAGACAACACTATATCTGTCCTCGGCGCATTCCTTGAAAAACTCCACACCTTCGAGAAACGTGCCCTCGAGGTGGGAGTTTTTCGGGGCCTAGTACGAACTGGAACATCTTGGGAGATTCCGGGTGTGGCCTGGCTTCGCCTAAGCTGCTGACCTCTGCCTCTGCCTCTAGCTACCCTTTTTGGTGCTGCACTTGCCTCAACATCCACACTACTTTCCCTGCTTGACATCCCCCCTGTCCAGGTCGGGTCAGTGTCCTCATCATCCACCACTTCCTCTTCCAACTCCTGTCTCATCTCCTCCTCCCGCACAATGCGCCGGTCAACTGGATGCCCTGACGGCAACTGCGTCACATCATCGTCGATGAGGGTGGGTTGCTGGTCATCCACCACCAAATCGAACGGAGATGGAGGAGACTCTAGTGTTTGAGCATCTCTACACAGATGCTCCTCTGTTAGGTTCGTGGAATCGTGACGTGGAGAGGCAGGTTGAGGGACAATGAAAGGAGCGGAGAACAGCTCTGGGGAGCAGGAACAGTTGGGGTTATTGTTCTGTGAAGCTTGGGAATTTTGGGAGGAAGGAGGACAAGACTGTTGGGTAATAGGAGGAGAGGAGGCAGAGTCTGACTGGCTGCTGGACAATGTGCTGTAAGCGTTCTCTGACAGCCATTGCAAGACCTGTTCCTGGTTCTCGGGCCTACTAAGGTTTGTACCCTGCAGTTTAGTTAATGTGGCAAGCAACCCTGGCACTGTGGAGTGGCGCAATGCTTGCTGCCCCACAGGAGTAGGCACGGGACGCCCTGTGGCTTCACTGCTACCTTGCTCCCCAGAACCATTCCCCCGACCTCGCCCACGGCCTCGTCCACGTCCCTTTCCGGGAGCCTTGCGCATTTTGAATTCCCAGTTAGAAATTGGCACTATATACCAGTAGCAAAAATTGTGGGTGCACGTAACCCCAATATATTCTTTGAATTCCCAGTCAGACAATGGCACTATATACCAGTAGCAAGAAATGAGGGTATTTATAACCCCAATATATTCTTTGAATTCCCAGTCAGAAACTGGCACTGTATACCAGTAGTAAAAATTGTGGGTGCACGTAACCCCAATATATTCTTTGAATTCCCAGTCAGACAATGGCACTATATACCAGTAGCAAGAAATGAGGGTATTTATAACCCCAATATATTCTTTGAATTCCCAGTCAGACAATGGCACTGTATACCAGTAGTAAAAATTGTGGGTGCACGTAACCACAATATATTCTTTGAATTACCAGTCAGAAACTGGCACTATATGGCAGTAGCAAGAAATGAGGGTATTTGTAACCCCAATATATTCTTTGAATTCCCAGTCAGAAACTGGCACTGTATACCAGTAGTAAAAATTGTGGGTGCACGTAACCCCAATATATTCTTTGAATTCCCAGTCAGACAATGGCACTATATACCAGTAGCAAGAAATGAGGATATTTATAACCCCAATATATTCTTTGAATTACCAGTCAGAAACTGGCACTATATGGCAGTAGCAAGAAATGAGGGTATTTGTAACCCCAATATATTCTTTGAATTCCCAGTCAGAAACTGGCACTGTATACCAGTAGTAAAAATTGTGGGTGCACGTAACCCCAATATATTCTTTGAATTCCCAGTCAGAAACTGGCACTGTATACCAGTAGTAAAAATTGTGGGTGCACGTAACCCCAATATATTCTTTGAATTACCAGTCAGAAACTGGCACTATATGGCAGTAGCAAGAAATGAGGGTATTTGTAACCCCAATATATTCTTTGAATTCCCAGTCAGAAACTGGCACTGTATACCAGTAGTAAAAATTGTGGGTGCACGTAACCCCAATATATTCTTTGAATTCCCAGTCAGAAACTGGCACTGTATACCAGTAGTAAAAATTGTGGGTGCACGTAACCCCAATATATTCTTTGAATTACCAGTCAGAAACTGGCACTATATGGCAGTAGCAAGAAATGAGGGTATTTGTAACCCCAATATATTCTTTGAATTCCCAGTCAGAAACTGGCACTGTATACCAGTAGTAAAAATTGTGGGTGCACGTAACCCCAATATATTCTTTGAATTACCAGTCAGAAACTGGCACTATATGGCAGTAGCAAGAAATGAGGGTATTTATAACCCCAATATATTCTTTGAATTCCCAGTCAGACAATGGCACTGTATACCAGTAGTAAAAATTGTGGGTGCACGTAACCCCAATATATTCTTTGAATTCCCAGTCAGACAATGGCACTATATACCAGTAGCAAGAAATGAGGGTATTTATAACCCCAATATATTCTTTGAATTCCCAGTCAGACAATGGCACTGTATACCAGTAGTAAAAATTGTGGGTGCACGTAACCCCAATATATTCTTTGAATTCCCAGTCAGACAATGGCACTATATACCAGTAGCAAGAAATGAGGGTATTTATAACCCCAATATATTCTTTGAATTCCCAGTCAGACAATGGCACTGTATACCAGTAGTAAAAATTGTGGGTGCACGTAACCCCAATATATTCTTTGAATTCCCAGTCAGACAATGGCACTATATGGCAGTAGCAAAAATAGTGGGTGTATATAGCCCCAATTCTATTGCTAGGGGACTTGCAGGGTATTTCTGGGGTGAAGGTGGGGGGGCACACCGTTGGAACGGGTATCGGGGGTATATATCGGGTATACGGGAATACACTGACAGTGTATTCCATTCAGGATCCTGGGAAAGCTGGGTTGCGGCGATTGAGCCCGTCAGTGCCACGTTACACTGACAAGCTTCTCCCTGGAATTTAGCTCTTATAAGAGCTGTTGGTTGTCTTCTCCTTCCTATCCTAGCCTGTCCCTGCCTACCCAGAATCTAAGCCCTAGCTAGCTGGACGGAAACCTCCGTCCTCGGTGAATTGCAAGCTCAGAATGACGCGAACCTGGGCGGCGCTGTTCTTTTAAATTAGAGGTCACATGTTTTCGGCAGCCAATGGGTTTTGCCTACTTTTCTCAACGTCACCGGTGTCGTAGTTCCTGTCCCACCTACCCTGCGCTGTTATTGGAGCAAAAAAGGCGCCAGGGAAGGTGGGAGGGGAATCGAGTAATGGCGCACTTTACCACGCGGTGTTCGATTCGATTCGAACATGCCGAACAGCCTAATATCCGATCGAACATGAGTTCGATAGAACACTGTTCGCTCATCTCTATTCACAATGACCCCCTTTAAATGTTTATTGCATTTTTTTACTGTCATCCATGGGGCGGGTTAGTATAAGACATATATACGGCTCCCTATAGGAATTCTTTGTTACTTACTGACAATAGATTGAAATTTCTCCAAAAAGTATTTCCCCATCTGTTACATCCTTTCGTCCCTCCACCCTCAAAGGTTTCAACATCCCAATTATTACTTACCCTTGTATTCGTCACATTCTTCCCAGGCCACTTCTGACATCCATATCTCTCCACCGCCCTTCCTTATATCCTTGTCTTGTAAAAGAGTGTAAAACCCGGAATATTATTTGCCTGATCATGTGCGGAGTCTCCACCACACCAAATACTACAAGGTGTTCCTCCTGGACCAGGGTCTTAAGGTTCCCCTATATCACTTGCTAGGTTTCTGGCATACGCTATAAATTGCCACGTCTGTACATACATTTCTACATAAGCTTCAGTCATTCTTGAAGTTTTATGCCAACATTTTGTTTGTAGTGTTTGGGTGTAATATACAGATCTCGTTGTCACTTGTTCTAATCCCCCACCACAATCCGCTTCTTCTCCCACCACTATAACCTGTCCCCTCTCTGACCTGTCTTCTGCTGTAATGTCTGCCTGGCCCTTCTTCCTTGTTCATAGTATAAGTTCTTTGCCACCCCGACTAGATTTCTCTCCCCTAGCCGACCCCCTTCCATCCAGGTACAAGTTGTCTGTAGAAAACAGCTTGTATCCAAAAAAAAAGTTACCCCAATGCTCTAAGAATGCCTAACCTTCAACCCCATACATTTAATGCACTCAGCACCCACACTTTGTTGCACTTGGCCCAGGCAGTATGGCAGAGAAGACAACCTTGAAGGTCCTTCCCCTCCTTGAAGACTAATTTTATAAGATTATTCTTAAAGACCTTCCACCTACCATCAGCCCCACGTGGACCACAACCGATCCCTCCATTAATTTATCCATCAGTTCCAACACATGCCAAACCTTGGCACCAGACAGACAGCAAACCATCCATACTACTGCCTTGGCCTACCTCCATTACCACCCCGAGTACTAGCTGAGTTGTCCTCATGACTGACAGTCCCAGCAAATACTGCTCTCCGGAGACTGACATCCACTCACTTGGCAATTTTGCTTGGCCGCCCAGAAACAGGCTTGGCCTTCCTTTTCTTGGAGCATTTTTTACCCCTCCTATTCATGTTTACTCAACTAGAGTATTTTCTTGGTCCTCTTAATATTCCTTCATTTTTCCAACTTTAATATTTGCCCCACAGGGTAAACCTCCAAAACTGCCGCCATTATCCCAGTTACAGAAAGCAATAACAAATAACAGAAAAATAAGGTTCTTACAGGGATGTAATCTCCATTTAGTGCAGAAAACCTATTGAGAAACATTGGCTTTTTCTACAGCTGCTAGTTAGGATATCAGATGACACAGAGTTTACACCACAGCAGAATTTCCCAATCCTCTACAATTGTACATTCATCACCCGGGGCAGGTTGTCACCCGTCCTGTCTCCAGCCTTCATATCTGACTTGTAACAATTAGTCTAGCCTGTGAATTCTCATCTTCACTAGTTATTGCACAAGCTGTTGTCACCTCCTCTGTTTATTTCTATTAACTTTTTTTTACAATGTTATATCTGTTACTATCTTAGATTTTTAGTTGATCTCTCACCAGGATTCTTTGTTCAACACTTCCCAGGACAAGCTGTCGATATCCCTCTGTAAACTAAGTGCTTTCTAAGATACCATAGCCTCAATAAGTCCAAACTGGCTACATTTTACTCTATCACTAGCTTCTGTCCGTGACTTCCTCTGCGTGGACTTCAGAATTGGTTCCAGATCGGACCACAGCAGTCTCCATTGTGGTCCAATTTTAGACTCCGCCTCCTCACAGACAAGTCTCCGGCAGAACCAGCGTTGATTGGCTGAATGCTGTACACTGGCCAATCAACGCTGGTCAATTCATTCCTATGAGAAAAAGCTCCCTGTTACGAGGGAGCTTACTTTTTATCAGCGCAACTGCAAGCGCTGTGCAGTTAAAGCGCACGGACCCCATAGACTATAATGGGGTCCGTGTGCTTTAACTGCACAGCGCTCCTCGTAAACACTCTCCTCCTGCTATTCGTGGACTTGGTGACTCTCCTTTAGTCGAATAGTGGTTTCCCCTGAAACGAGCATGTTTTCCCATAGACTATAATGGGATTCGATATTTGATCGAGTAGTCGAATATTGAGGCTCTACTTGAAACGAATATCGAATCTCGACTATATCACTGTTCGCTCATCTCTAATGCCTTGCAAGCATTTAAGTCACCCAGTACCAGAGGCAGCAAGACAACCCCAAAACACTTTTAACCTCCACCATAAGTGACTATTGGCACTGTGTTCTTTTCTTTGTAGACCTGATTCTGTTTTTAGTGAAAAAACTTATCCACCACCCGGACTATCCTGCGTTACAACCTTTCATCGATTTTTCTCTTCTCCCCACATTCAGGGAGATCTGCTACAGTGCCACGGGTTGGTAGCTTCTTGATTATGTTGCACCGTGAACAAAGGAACGTCAAGATCTCTAGAGATGGACTTGTAACCTTGAGATTTTTTATACAATTTCGGTTCTGAAGTCCTCAGACAGTTCTCGTCTCCTCTTTCTGTTCTCCATACTTAGTGTGGCACACAATGCAAAGATTGAGTCAAATTTTCTCCTTTTTATCTGGTTTCTGCCTTGATGTTTATATTGCCCACACCTGTTACTTGCCACAGGTGAGTTTGAACAAGCATCACATGCTTGAAACGGTTATTTACCCACAATTTTGAAAAGGTGCCAACAATTTTGTAGTTTTGTGTGAAATTATGTTGAGAATTTGCCTTTTTTTTCTAATTTTTTTTTGTGTGTTTTTTCCAGGTAGGTAACAAAACGTGTGCAATTTCAATAATTTTCTGGGAGAAATCCTTATTTTCTGGAAAAATTTCAGAAGTGCCAACACTTACGGCCATGACTGTAGGTGTATTCTGGATACTTGTATAAGCTGACTATTCTCTCTCACACCGTCCACCATTATACACTATTTACATCCCCTCTCATTGTCGACGTTCTATCTACATTACAACATCGATACCAATAACTTGTGTTCTTATTTTGCAGGTTTGATAATCGTACACTGCATATACAGTAAGGATTTAACATCATAAAGATGTGTTCATTGTATTCAGCCTTAGTGCCCCCCCCCCCCCATCACCACCACTTAGAAACTCCTGATCAGCCCAAATTATAATTAGAGCATGGAACATTGGCAACTTTCATCTAAAATGCTGAGACATACATTGTTCCAACAAATCCTCTGCCTTTGTCTACAGTCATGGCCAAAAGTTTTGAGAATGATACAAATATTAATTTTTACAAAGTCTACTGCTTCAGTTTTCCTAATGGCAATTTGCATATACTCCAGAATGTTATAAAGAGTGATCAGCTTAACAGCAATTACTTGCAAAGTCAATATTTGCCTAGAAAATGAACTTTATCCCCCAAAACACATTTCAACATCATTGTAGCCCTGCCTTAAAAGGACCAGCTAACATTGTTTCAGTGATTGCTCCATTAACACAGGTGTGGGTGTTGATGAGGACAGGGCTGGAGATCAATCTGTCATGATTAAGTAAGTGACACCACTGGACACTTTAAAAGGAGGCTGGTGCTTGGCATCATTGTTTCTCTTCTGTTAACCATGGTTATCTCTAAAGAAACACGTGCAGTCATCATTGCACAGCACAAAAATGGCCTAACAGGGAAGAGTATCGCAGCTAGAAAGATTGCACCTCAGTCAACAATCTATCGCATCATCAAGAACTTCAAGGAAGAGGTTCCATTGTTAGCAAAAAGGCTCCAGGGCGCCCAAGAAAGACCAGCAAGCGCCAGGACCATCTCTTAAAAGTGTTTCAGCTGCAGGATCGGGCTACCAGCAGTGCAGAGCTTGCTCAGGAATGGCAGCAGGCAGGTGTGAGTGCATCTGCACGCACTGTGAGGCGGAGACTCTTGGAGCAAGGCCTGGTCTCAAGGAGGGCAGCAAAGAAGCCACTTCTCTCCAGAAAAAACATCAGGGACAGACTGATATTCTGCAAAAGGTACAGGGAGTGGACTGCTGAGGACTGGGGTAAAGTCATTTTCTCTGATGAATCCCCTTTTTGATTGTTTGGGACATCTGGAAAACAGCTTATTCGGAGAAGACGAGGTGAGCGCTACCACCAGTCTTGTCTCATGCCAACTGTAAAGCATCCTGAAACCATTCATGTGTGGGGTGGCTTCTCAGCCAAGGGAATCGGCTCTCTCACAGTCTTGCCTAAAAACACAGCCATGAATAAAGAATGGTACCAGAATGTCCTCCAAGATCAACTTCTCCCAACCGTCCAAGAGCAGTTTGGTGATCAACAATGCCTTTTCCAGCATGATGGAGCACCTTGCCATAAAGCAAAGGTGATAACTAAATGGCTCAGGGAACAAAACATTTTTGGATTGATATTTTGGGTCCATGGCCTGGAAACTCCCCAGATCTTAATCCCATTGAGAACTTGTGGTCAATCATCAAAAGACAGGTGGACAAACAAAAACCTACAAATTCTGACAAAATGCAAGCATTGATTGTGCAAGAATGGACGGCTATCAGTCAGGATTTGGTCCAGAAGTTGATTGAGAGCATGCCAGGGAGAATTGCAGAGGTCCTGAAGAAGAAGGGTCAACACTGCAAATATTACAACGCTGCATTAACTCATTCTAACTGTCAATATAAGCTTTTGTTACTCATAATATGATTGCAATTATATTTCTGTATGTGATAAAAACATCTGACAAACACACATAAAAACCAGAGGCAGCAGATCATGTGACAATATAAGATTTGTGTCATTCTCAAAACTTTTGGCCATGACTGTATAAGGAGGTCTGTCCGTGAGAAGGGTGTGGTGCGGTAGGGAAGGAATGGAAGGGGCAGTCACTGTTGGTACATCACAGCACGCACCTCCTTGTGTTGCTCTCCCTCCCTCCCTCTAGATCACCAGTCACCACCCTCTTGGGTCTAAGTGTTTGCAGTCTCCCTGTTTGCATCATTTCTTACATCTCACTAGACCTGATCCCATTGACATCCACTGGTTAGAAGATCACAAAACATTCTTGATATTGAGGGTGAGTGCTGCCATGTTCCTTCCTCTATTGACTCCTTCTGCTCTTTTGTCTATACATTTCTATTTCTAGACAACTTTGATTTTTCTACAACTGTTATCTGGGACATCAGAATGTCCACCATAGGGGCAATTTCCATCACCAAAGGCAGTATGCTACCTGTCCTACCTCCATCCTTGTTTCCATGTGCTACACACGTGGACAAGATTGTTGGTACCCACAATGAAGAAAAACCCACAATGGTCACAGAAAGAACTTGAATCTGACAAAAGTAATAATAACCAAACTACTTGTTGACAAGCCACAAAGCTTCTGGGAGAATGTCCTATAGACAGATGAGACAAAAATAAAACTTTTTGTCAGGCACATCAGCAATATGTTCACAGATGGAAAATTGAACGTTGTCCCTAATATGAAACATAGAGAAGGCTCTGTTATGTTCTGGGGCTGCTTTGCTGCAACTGACACAGGGTGTCTTGAATCTGTGCAGGGTACAATGAAATCTCCAGACTATCAAGGGATTCTAGAGAGAAATGTGCTGCCCAGTGTCAGAAAGCTTGGTCTCAGTCGCAGGTCATGGGTCTTGTAACAGGATAACAAACCACACAGCTAAAAACACCCAAGAATGGCAAAGAGCAAAACATTGGACTATTCTGAAGTGGCCTTCTATGAGCCCTGACCTAAATCCTATTGAGTATCTTTGGAAGATGCTGAAACATGTCGTCTGGAAAAGGCAGCCTTCAAACCCGAGATGGTCACTCAATGTCTTCTGGGTGGGCAATGCAAATGCCAAGAAGACTCCTTTCTATTTCCTGCTCATATATGTCTGGATTAATTCTAAACACTTCAGATGGGAGCGGTGTAATATTGTTATTAGACCCTTCTCATACCTTTCATCTGGTTGGACTGCTGACCCCATTATATCCTATTTCTCAGGTTACTATTTACACCCCCTCCCATTGTAGATCTTCTATGGATTTCATGCCGTCTATACTAAGGATGTGTTTCTTATTCTGCAGGCGCGCTCCTCATGATGATAACCGCACCGTACACAGGCTGTAAGGATTTGTTCTGTGTGATATTCTACATTATTCTATAACATTTCCTATATATGTGATTCTACTCAGTCCCTATAGAATCTAAACTTCTCTGGTGAGCAGACTGTCAAGGGTTAAAGTGACTGCTACTATCAACATAAAATGGAGTCCAAGTTGTTGTTTTCCTCCACTCCACAGCAAAATGGGTCTAAATACTTTTTCTTAAAGGGGTTATCCAAGATTCAAAAACATTGCTGCTTTCTTTCAGAAAGCTCTCCACTTACTCCTGAAAGGCGGAAGTGGAGATCTTTCTAAAAGAAAGCAGCCATGACTTTTAATTCTGGAAAACCTCTTTAAGGCTCAACATGGTGTAAATGCCACAGAAAATATAGCAGCATTTTACAGTCACTTGCAAATCCCATTCCCACTTTGCACTAAAATATTCTGCGAATACGCAGCAAGTTCCAAAACCATTCTGGTTCCCACAGGATGCCTAAAATGTCTATGTAATACCGCCGGTGCCAGAGGACATGAAAGGTGATCGGGATCGGAAAAGATCGGATCCTGATTGGCGATCAAGCAAATTTCACGATCGGGATCGGCTGGAAAATGATCGAAAATCGGATTTTGAAATCTCAAGATCGGCTCAACCCCACCATATAATATTTAATTAGGGTTGAGTGATCGGAATTGGGAAAGATCGGATCCCGAATGGCGATCGAGCAAATTTCACGATGATGATCAGAAATTGGATTTTAAAATCGATCCTGAAATCTCAAGATCCTCTTCAAAAACAGAATCTAAAATTTGTAGCTGCCAACTATCCTGAATTTGGTGAGAATTTTCAAAAAACAGTCTCAGCATATTCTAGCCTCTCCTGGCCCCACAGTGGGTGTGGTGTTCAGATCTCAATCCCAAAGTGGGTAGTCCCACTCGGTAGAGGGCAGCGCCAGATGAGGGTGAGAACTCGCAGTATGGAAATTATCATGGGCGTAATAATTGCATCATGTCCGACCTTGACTGGGCCCAGAGGGGTAGGAGGAGAAAAAAATTATGTCGTTTTAACCTCTTAAAAATTCCAAAACTTTGAAAAAAAAAAAGGATCTTAGCGTCACCATATTCTAACACCTGTAACTTTTAACTACATAAGTCGACTTTTTTGAGTGGCCGGATGTACTTTTTATTTCTACATTTTTGGGGATTGTCTAATATCTCAATCACTTTTCGATCAAATTTTTATGAGACAATACTGTAAAAAAAAATCTGCAATTCAGGTTTTTGATTTTTTTTTTCTGCTACAGTGTTCACTGTATACGAAAAATATTTATATAAATGTGTAGATCGGGAGTTTAGGACACAGTGATGCCTAATGTGTGTGTTTTACACTGTTTATTTATTCTTGCATCGGATCCAGGGAAAGTGGGGTGATTTAAATTTATTATAATCTTTAAATATTTTTTTGCAGATTGCCTAGGGGTCTTGAACACCAGGGTCTCTTGACTAATACAATGTTCTGTAGAATCCCTATACTTCTATTACAGGCTACCTAGTGCAGACTGTAATAAAAATAATATGAGAGCCTTTAATAATTTGTGGTAATTGAGCGCTGCCTCCAGATCTTGTTACAGGGGATGGTGATCCACACCACAATGGCGGTGCTCCTGTGCTGCCAGTATAATAGTGCCTTGGTCCACTTTGAGAAGGATAATGTCCTCGATCAGTTCAGGCGCTGATCATGGGCATTGCCGCTGGGTCTCCACCATATAATACAGCGGAGACCCAGCAGCTATGGCGGCCGCTCAGCTCCTGAATAATAGTATGTGGATGCCGTGAAAAGGTTAAAAAGTTTATCCACCTAATGGATGGCCTATGAAGTCAATGGGGCATCACTGCATCATCTATCACCTCCGCTATAAATAATACACTGTAGGAAGGGGATAGGGGGCCCTAGTTAAAATTTTCATTGGGGCCCACAAGTCTTTAGTTATGCCAATGGGAATTATCATTAATTATTTTTTTCCTTTCTGCAGTCACCGTTGATCTTACTACTTGTGCACCAGGCAAAGAATATAAGGAATGTTGTAACCCCGTCTACAAAGCTGTAGTTCCCTTTATGCTTTATGTCCTTATGCTTGTGAAAAAGGATGTTTCTGAAAGGTCGGTACTTTAGATGATGGCACTGAAAAGTGTGTGAACCCGAAAGACTGCTGTGCCGAGAACCAAACAAAGGCTGGGTGTGGCAATAAATGTAACCAATCCTGTGCGAGATACTTCGATCCAAGAAAACCATGCACCGAAGAATGTCAACATGACTGCCACTGTAAAGAAGGATACTGGATCCTGAGTGGCAGCAACAAATGTGTCCCTGGTCAGGACTGCCCCAGAAGTTGCTAATCTGCCCTATATATGTCCTATAACAATTGGCAACATGTAAAGTGACCTTGTCCAATGATATGGAGACGAGTCTAATGGAAATAAAATTGTTACCGAAGTGTTTTTGACTATTTTTATCTATGTTGTTGATTTAGTGAGTCAGTGTATGTAAGGATGACTGGTCCAACGTGGATGTAGGAGAACCTACTAATAGGGATGTGAAAACCAATTTGTAACAAATTTTTTAATATGTTGTTGATGATATGGAAATCAGTTGCTCCTAAAAACTAATTAGCATTTTGACAAAAATAGAAATATTTCAGCAATGGAGGCATAAGGGGAAAACACTGTTTGAGACCTTAACCTATCTATCTGTGGAGCCGGGGTGATAAATTGGGGTCTGGTGACACTAACCTATCTATCTGCAGGACTGGGGTGATAAATTGGGGTCTGGTGACACTAACCTATCTATCTGCAGGACTGGGGTGATAAATTGGGGTCTGGTGACACTAACCTATCTATCTGCAGGGCTTGGGTAATATCATACCTCCCAACAGTCTCAGATTGTGGGTTATGTCCCGCGGTCCCATTCGACAGAAAATGTGTCCCTGATTCAACTCATCTGCATCTGGACGCAGATCAGTAGAATACAGTGGTGTAGGAGGAGCGGACAGCCCCTACCTCACCACTGTTCCCCTTTGCATGCTTCAGCTCCGGGAACTGTAGGCGCGATTTGATGATGTCATTCACATCACACCTGCAGCTCTCTTAACACTCTGGGACAAGAGACTGCCAACTGCGACAGGGGAGCGAGGAGAGGTGCGTATCAGTGTTTTTATGTTAAACTTTGGCAGATGAGGGGCATTAAACTGCGGTGGCATATACAGGGGGGGGCATATGAAGGGGATATTAAACTGTGGGGACAGATAGAGGGGGAGGCAATGAACTTGGGGAGCATATGAGGGGGAGAGTAAACTGTGGGGACATTAAACTGAGGGGCATATGAGGTGGGAATTAAACTTTGGGGCAAATAGAGGGGGCATTAAATTGTGGGGGCAGATGCAGGACATTAAACTAGGGCAAGATGAAGAGAGCATTAACCTGGGGGAAACTGGAGGGGGACATTAAACTATGGAGCAGATGAAGGGTGACATTAAACTGTGGGGTTAGATAGTGGGGTACATTAAACTGGGGCAACTGGAGGAGGACATTAAACCATGGGGGAAGCTGGAGGGGGACATTAAACTGTGGGTGCACCAGGAGAGAGACTTTATACTGTGGGTTCAAATTAAAGACAGCATTATATTGTGGGGGCATATAGTAATAGGGTGACTGTGTGGGGAACACAAGGAAATGGATGGGAATGGGTGATGCTAAAATTGCCTCTGTGCACATAGCGAAAGGCACATTTTGTCCCTGATTTGCTAGATATGAACAATCATATTATGGAAAAAGATACAGAACCCTGATGACTAACCTTTGACATGCGGGTCAACACACTCAGCAACTGGTGGAGGGGCAACTCTCCTGCTTCATAGTCAAAGCACTGTTCAAACGGCGGCCATCTTTCCTCCATTAGAGAGATTGGTTGTTAGGGTACCCCAAAACAGTTACTACTCAGCAATACTGGGGCAAGAGAACACCCCATCAGAGACTCTAGTTAACCCCTAATTGCCTGCAGGGCTAACATTCTATTGATCTCCTGTCACGATATCCAGACCTTCTGCTGATCACATACGCAGGTTACAATACTCCTTGGTACATGTTGAGCTCTTTGAACCCTCAGAATGATTTACTGCTGTGTTTCGCTCACCAAGGATTATATTGTAATACAATCCATTGTATTGTAAGGTCAGGATGAACTCAGACTGGGAATAGGAATATATCTATACCATCAGGAACCTGAGCCACAGGATATACCAGCAACTACGTACCAGTGTGGTCAGACTGCAGAAAAACCTTGAAGGGATCGGCTGTCAGGGCCACTTCTGATGCCCATACAATACACCACCCGGTCTCTGTATAATGACAGCTCAGCTGCATTGACTTTAGTGCTGCATTACATCATCGCTGCACCGCTGGACTCTATGTGATGATGACATAACTACGTCACATGATGTGATGTCATTGTTGGTGCATCAGAAATAGACTATCACGGGAGTATTCCAAGCCCTTAACCCTTAATCCCTTTTAAAAAATTCCTGTAGGCTGGAGTCACACACTGCAGGTGAATATTTTTTGCTGTAGACTTTGCTGCATTGTTTTTTTTTTACATGTTGGGATGGTCGCCTGTTGATTTCTGACACCCTTCTTGCTCTGTATATAGTTAGATGTATGTACATTGGGGTGTTCTGTATATAGTTAATTGCATGTACACTCGGGTGTTTCATTCCTTGTACTTCATATATTTTGCCATCCTTACTAGAGATGAGCGAACGCCGTTCGATCGAATAGATATTCGATCGAATATCATGGCGTTCGATGTATTCGTTCACAATCAAATACCAGGCTGCATACGCAGTAAAAATTCGTATCCCCTCCCACCTTCCCTGGCACATTTTTTGCACCAATAACTGTGCACGGGAGGTGGGACAGGAACTACGACAATGGAGGCATGTGACCTCCCATTCATAAGAACGGCTGCCGCCCTATTCGCCGTTTTTGCCGTCAGACATAGGGAGAGAAACATATCTGCTGAGGGCTAGATAGCGATTAGCTTCAGATAGGCAGGCAAGAACTAAAGAAGAAAACCAACAGGTCTTCTTAGAGCTATACACTGCAGGGACATCAGTCCAGCTTTCCCCGGACGGTGGAAAACAGGGATACAGAACAGATACAAGTTCATATATAGCGGAGAAACAGCTTTCATTGTTGGCTGTCCGCACACAGAATAGCCGGAATCCACAGCAATTACAAGTTCATATAGCTGGAAAAAGCCTTGAATTGGGGGGGGGGGGCTGAAACATAGCAGCAATCCACAGCAATTACAAGTTCATATAGCTGGAAAAAGCCTTGAATTGGGGGGGGGGGGCTGAAACATAGCAGCAATCCACAGCAATTACAAGTTCATATAGCTGGAAGAAGCCTTGAATTTTTTGGGAGCCTTAAACATAGCAACAATGCACAGCAGTGACTAGTTCATATAGCTGGAAAAAGCCTTGAATTTTTTTGGGGGGGCCTGAAACATAGCATCAATCCACAGCAATTGCAAGTTCATATAGCTAGAAAAAGCCTTGAATTTTTGGGGGGCCTGAAACATAGCAGCAATCCACAGCAGTGACTAGTTCATATACAGTCCTATGAAAAAGTTTGGGCACCCCTCTTAATCTGAACATTAAACCTCATTACAATAAACCTCATTACAATCCTGAAATATTACTGTGTCCATCAGTTATTAGATATATCAAACTGAAATGGCTGTTGCAAACACCAAAATATTTAGAACTAAAAATGATTAAGATTAATAGGGGTGCCCAAACTTTTTCATAGGACTGTAGCTGGAAAAAGCCTTGAATTTGGGGGGGGGGGGGCTGAAACATAGCATCAATCCACAGCAATTACAAATTCATATACCTGGAAAAAGCCTTGAATTTTTTGGGGGGGCCTGAAACATCAATCCACAACAATTACAAGTTCATATAGCTGGAAAAAGCTTTGAATTTTGGGGGGGGCCTGAAAAATAGCATCAATCCACAGCAGTGACTAGTTCATATATAGCTGAAAAAAAACCTTGAATTTTGGGGGGGCCTGAAAAATAGCAGCAATCCACTGCATTTACAAGTCCATATAGCTGGAAAAAAAAAAAAAAACTTGTATTTTTCATTTATTTCTGTGACATTATTTCAACCAATAACTCAAGCAGTACAAGCACCGGGCACTGGTACTAGAACACTGAAAACTGCTATATAAATGTAGTACAACTGCAGCCATTACTTCTCCCCCCTTTTGAGAAAACCCGCACAATTCACTTGATATACTTTCAAGGCTTTTTCTCTTCTCTTTTGCTGTAATACACAAATCTGCTGAAGTTCCTTTGGCAGCTCAGAGGAGGTGGCCTCAGTGCTGAGAAACACATCTGATGTCCCTTGGTGATATGCATTAAGAGAACCATCGACCAACCAAGTGTAGTCAGCTTGCATAGCATCGAGCATGGCTAAACGCAGAGAAAAAAGGTGTGCCACCTCCAGAGATAGTAACTTCAGTGCTGCAGTTGGCAATGGATGGTCACACCAGATGTTCGGATTGTCCTTCATTAAAGTTTCCTTATACTTTAGGAAAGAAACTTGTGAGGGTGAAAGGTTGAGAGAGATGACATCAAACAATCCTTAACTGTACTTGTGTGACTGGGAAGAAAGCCACCTGTTTCCATTGAGAATAGGTAGACATCAGCGACCTGAGTATCAAATATATTGTTTAGTATCACACCGTATTGAGGGGAAGTGGTTCAACAGAGGGAGAGACAGTAAAAGGACCTGAAAAGAGATCCTGGGATGGGGCAAGGGTGGGATGACTCTGTTGGGAAGATTGGGCATGTTGGGAGGAAGTAGGGGCAGACTCTTGGTTATGAACACGACTGCAGGTAGTGGCTGACCGGCTGCTGTAAAAGCAAGGGGGCGTGCTTGAATTTGGGGGGGGGGGGGGGGCAGAAAACTAGCAGCAATCCACTGCATTTAGAAGTCCATATAGCTGGAAAAAAAAACCTTGAATTTTGTTGTTTCCAGAAAAATTGCAGCAATCCACTACAGTTACTTCTTGCTATATACATGCAAAGCAGCTTTTCAGGCTGTGTAACCCCAAAACAAGGATACAGAGCAATTAGGTCAGGCTATGTATGCTCAATCCAGATATCCAGGGTGTGTAACCCCAAAACCTAGGTGGGAGAGACAGAATTTCAGTCAGGCTATGTCCGCTCTTTTCAGTTTTTTACAGTATGTAACCCCAAAACTTAGGCCGGAGACCCAGAAATTCAGTCAGGCTATATCAGCTCAATCCAATTTTTAAGGGTCTACCCCCTAAAGCTAAGTGTGATACACAGCAATTCAGTCATGCTGTTATGGTCAGCAAGGTTTATTAAAAAAAATTTAAACAACTGAAAAACCCTGCGGAGCCCTCTGGGCTACTGACTGCTAAAAACCTGGTGTGAACAGTGTCTGACAGTTGATGTCACTGCCAGCTAAATTAAACTACCAGGTTTGCTCTGTTACCAATCACAGAGCCCTGTGCAGTCAGAGCAGCCGCACAAATAAACAAACTGGCAAGCCTGAACTCCAGGACAAGCCAGAGACCAAGTAAACCCTGTGTGTGGTAGTTCCACCCAACCACCCAGGTAACTACTGCCAAGCCCACTCCCAGTCACCCTGCATGAGAAAGAATGCTAGCTGACCCTACTGAGTTCTAACACACACATACAAGGCAGCATGCTGCCTGACTAACAGTGGCATTGCTACCTCAGGGGTAATTTACTAGCTATGGCAATTAATGTTTACAGGTTGGCACCCATACATACACACAAACACACATTGTTTCAGAATGTGATCATAGAGCGCCGGGCATCTAGACCAGCCCCCTTATATAGGCAAAGGGCGGTCACCAGCTGCCCAATCCGAGCGTCCATTGGTCGACACACCAATCCATCAAAGACTCGACCACACCCGGCTGTTGCAAGGCAGCTTAACCCTTGCAACCCTGGACTGTGCAGAGGAACAGACAGTGACGCCCAGATCATGGCCGCAGTTACTGCACAATCCTAACACACGCTATATCAGCTCAATCCAATTTTTTGTTCAATCCAGTATTGTTTGCACTCCATGATGTGAACTATGCCTTTGTCCAGTGCCGCACCTCCCATGAGGCGACCTGAAGCGACCGCTTCAGGCGGCGCTATGCCAGGGCCACGGGGAGGGCGGCATTTTTGCTGATCTCTGGTGTCTACAGCTCCTATGTAGTACTATGTGTCTCCATGCTAACAGACTACTAATAAACCATATGTAGTCTGACCCTGCAGTTATGGGATATTTCCCTCCCTTTGTCCCCTCGGTAACCCTATAGACAGTGGCAGAGGAGCAGATGGAAGGGAGGAACAAGGGGATTGGGAATTGTCATCTTCATCTCTTCTCTAACCTTACTGACTTTCTTCCTACAGTTCTTCTGTGTCTCGGCTTCTTCATACCTGGAGCTGTTCTCCGACCACTACAACAAGCATCAGGTAAGACACATTACTGTAAATTATTGGTCAGAGAGAGTTCTCTTGCAGCATTGGGGACGCCCCCAGTGCTGTTTGAACGCTGAGGCCCACCTCCAGTGCTGCAAGAGAACTCATTTGCATACCAACAAGAACCGGGATTCCTACACAACAGCGGCGCGGAGAAGACAATGAAAGGTAGGAGACGAATAGCCTTTCTTAAGGCTATTCCGACTTGTTACTCAGGAAAAAAAGGCTTTGTATGATAGGATCCCTTTAAGGCCGCAAGCCCCATAAACACTATTATTATACTCTAGGATCTTTTCAGACCCCCAAGTATAATGATCAGAGGCCCAGGGGAGGTAAGAGGACATAAAAAACACTGTTAATTACCTCTCCAGCTCAAGGCAGGCTTCAGGCCTACTACTGAATGATGTCCCTGACGTCGCATGGCTGCGGTTTGCGTCCTTATGTGTCATGACGCCGGACTAAGTCACGTGATGTCCTGTACACCATTAAAGATGGCCGACATCAGTAGGGACCGAATTGGAGCCAGGGAAAGGTAAGTGACAGTGTTTATGTTTTCATCCTCCCCTGGATCTCCGATTAATATACTCTGAGGTCTGAAAAAACCCCAGAGTATAATAATTGTACATGAGTGTCCACAATGGAGCATAATACTGTGTGTAGGGGCCAGTAGGGGGCAATAATACTGTGTGCAGGGGTGACTATGGGGCAATAATACTGTGTGCCGGGGCCACTATGGGGCATAATACTGTGTGCAGGGGTGACTATGGGGCAATAATACTGTGTGCCGGGGCCACTATGGGGCATAATACTGTGTGCAGGGGCCACTATGGGGGATAATACTGTGTGCAGGGGTGACTATGGGGCAATAATACTGTGTGCAGGGACCACTACGGGGCATAATAATGCGTGCGGGGGGGGAAGGGGGTTAGTCGGTTGTGGTCTTCGGTGTCGGGAGGGAGGGAGGGGGGCCATGTCAAAAGTTCATCACAGGACCCCACCATTCTTAGTTACGCCGCTGGTGTGAGGTCCACCTATACTGCAGCACAATGTCTATATACTATACCATTGTTTTGTAGATTTATTTCCTATTCTCCATTTTTGCCAGGCTGTGATCAGGGCCCAAAATTTTGTCCATTATTGTACAATTTATTTATTGTTGCCCATTATAAAATTTCCCAACTGTATTGGATTACTTGGAATATTTCGGCTTGTTCTACATTTTTATTAATATATACGGACATTGCTTTTTATTGTAATCACTTACATTTACTTTTTGCCCATGTATTTTTAGATGCAGATCTCTGTCCACCCAACAGCCACCCTGGAGGAGGAGAATGTATGGCTATGTGTGGGTGCTCCGACCAGATTTGTCCTCCACAACCAAAGGACATGTTCAGTGAAAATTTACGTCTATTATCTGACCCCTGCGTCTGTGATGAAGGATTTTTTCTAAGCCCTAATGGTAAATGCGTTTCACGTTCAAAATGTCTAAATGGTTTTTGATACTGGTGTGAAAATTCTGTGCGATCTAATACGATCCTCATCCTAACTTGATTTTCAACACATTAAGTGAACCCTTGTTAATCACTTTAACTTGATGTTTCTCAATGGCTTTTCACGGTGCAGCAATTTATCAGATTAGATTTGGCGACTTTCATGTATTCCCTATAATAAATCCCATCCATGATTTACAATTATCTATAAAGGCAAAAATCAGTGGAGAAGAAAATGAAAATGAAATATATCTAAATAAAATATATACAACATTCATCTATATATGTCTTATGAGATCCATTATTTCCACACTGTCACTTTCCTCTGTCTGGCCGTAAGTCACTTTGTAATAGCAGAAGCCCCTCCCCACAATTCTGTCTGGGTAATGAGAATAAAAGGAACATAAAAAATGTTGTACAGTCTGTAGAGAGCGTGTTATAGAGCAGGAGGAGCGGAGCAGGTTGTATATAGTGTCCTATATACAGGTAACATGTTATAGAGCAGGAGGAGCGGAGCAGGTTGTATATAGTGTCCTATATACAGGTAACATGTTATAGAGCAGGAGGAGCGGAGCAGGTTGTATATAGTGTCCTATATACAGGTAACATGTTATAGAGCAGGAGGAGCTGAGCAGGTTGTATATAGTGTCCTATATACAGGTAACATGTTATAGAGCAGGAGGAGCTGAGCAGGTTGTATATAGTGTCATATATACAGGTAACATGTTATAGGACAGGAGGAGCGGAGCAGGTTGTATATAGTGTCCTATATACAGGTAACATGTTATAGAGCACGAGGAGCGGAGCAGGTTGTATATAGTGTCCTATATACAGGCAGCATGTTATAGAGCAGGAGGAGTGGAGCAGCTTGTATATAGTGTCCTATATATAGGCAGCATGTTATAGAGCAGGAAGAGCGGAGCAGGTTGTATATAGTGTCCTATATACAGGTAACATGTTATAGAGCAGGAGGAGCTGAGCAGGTTGTATATAGTGTCCTATATACAGGTAACATATTATAGAGCAGGAGGAGCGGAGCAGGTTGTACACAGTGTCCTATATACAGGTAACATGTTATAGAGCAGGAGGAGCTGAGCAGGTTGTATATGGTGTCCTATATACAAGTAACATGTTATAGAGCAGGAGGAGCTGAGCAGGTTGTATACAGTGTCCTATATACAGGTAACATGTTATAGAGCAGGAGGAGCGGAGCAGGTTGTATATAGTCTCCTATATACAGGCAGCATGTTATAGAGCAGGAGGAGCGGAGCAGGTTGTATATAGTGTCCTATATACAGGTAACATGTTATAGAGCAGGAAGAGCGGAGCAGGTTGTATATAGTGTCCTATATACAGGCAGCATGTTATAGAGCAGGAGGAGCGGAGCAGGTTGTATATAGTGTCCTATATACAGGTAACATGTTATAGAGCAGGAGGAGCTGAGCAGGTTGTATATAGTGTCCTATATACAGGTAACATGTTATAGAGCAGGAGGAGCGGAGCAGGTTGTATATAGTGTTCTGTATACAGGTAACATGTTATAGAGCAGGAGGAGCTGAGCAGGTTGTATATAGTGTCCTATATACAGGTAGCATGTTATAGAGCAGGAGGAGCGGAGCAGGTTGTATATAGTGTCCTATATACAGGTAACATGTTATAGAGCAGGAGGAGCGGAGCAGGTTGTATATAGTGTTCTGTATACAGGTAACATGTTATAGAGCAGGAGGAGCTGAGCAGGTTGTATATAGTGTCCTATATACAGGTAACATGTTATAGAGCAGGAGGAGCGGAGCAGGTTGTATATAGTGTCCTATATACAGGTAACATGTTATAGAGCAGGAGGAGCGGAGCAGGTTGTATATAGTGTCCTATATACAGGTAACATGTTATAGAGCAGGAAGAGCGGAGCAGGTTGTATATAGTGTCCTACATACAGGTAACATGTTATAGAGCAGGAGGAGCGGAGCAGGTTGTATATAGTGTCATATATACAGGTAACATGTTATAGGACAGGAGGAGCGGAGCAGGTTGTATATAGTGTCCTATATACAGGTAACATGTTATAGAGCAGGAGGAGCGGAGCAGGTTGTATATAGTGTCCTATATATAGGCAGCATGTTATAGAGCAGGAAGAGCGGAGCAGGTTGTATATAGTGTCCTATATACAGGTAACATGTTATAGAGCAGGAGGAGCTGAGCAGGTTGTATATAGTGTCCTATATACAGGTAACATATTATAGAGCAGGAGGAGCGGAGCAGGTTGTACACAGTGTCCTATATACAGGTAACATGTTATAGAGCAGGAGGAGCTGAGCAGGTTGTATATGGTGTCCTATATACAAGTAACATGTTATAGAGCAGGAGGAGCTGAGCAGGTTGTATACAGTGTCCTATATACAGGTAACATGTTATAGAGCAGGAGGAGCGGAGCAGGTTGTATATAGTGTCCTACATACAGGTAACATGTTATAGAGCAGGAGGAGCGGAGCAGGTTGTATATAGTGTCATATATACAGGTAACATGTTATAGGACAGGAGGAGCGGAGCAGGTTGTATATAGTGTCCTATATACAGGCAGCATGTTATAGAGCAGGAGGAGCGGAGCAGGTTGTATATAGTGTCCTATATACAGGTAACATGTTATAGAGCAGGAGGAGCTGAGCAGGTTGTATATAGTGTCCTATATACAGGTAACATGTTATAGAGCAGGAGGAGCGGAGCAGGTTGTATATAGTGTTCTGTATACAGGTAACATGTTATAGAGCAGGAGGAGCTGAGCAGGTTGTATATAGTGTCCTATATACAGGTAGCATGTTATAGAGCAGGAGGAGCGGAGCAGGTTGTATATAGTGTCCTATATACAGGTAACATGTTATAGAGCAGGAGGAGCGGAGCAGGTTGTATATAGTGTTCTGTATACAGGTAACATGTTATAGAGCAGGAGGAGCTGAGCAGGTTGTATATAGTGTCCTATATACAGGTAACATGTTATAGAGCAGGAGGAGCGGAGCAGGTTGTATATAGTGTCCTATATACAGGTAACATGTTATAGAGCAGGAGGAGCGGAGCAGGTTGTATATAGTGTCCTACATACAGGTAACATGTTATAGAGCAGGAGGAGCGGAGCAGGTTGTATATAGTGTCCTACATACAGGTAACATGTTATAGAGCAGGAGGAGCTGAGCAGGTTGTATATAGTGTCCTATATACAGGTAACATGTTATAGAGCAGGAGGAGCGGAGCAGGTTGTATATAGTGTCCTATATACAGGTAACATGTTATAGAGCAGGAGGAGCGGAGCAGGTTGTATATAGTGTCCTATATACAGGTAACATGTTATAGAGCAGGAGGAGCGGAGCAGGTTGTATATAGTGTCCTATATACAGGTAACATGTTATAGAGCAGGAGGAGCTGAGCAGGTTGTATATAGTGTCCTATATACAGATAACATGTTATAGAGCAGGAGGAGCTAAGCAGGTTGTATATAGTGTCCTATATACAGGTAACATGGTATAGAGCAGGAGGAGCGGAGCAGGTTGTATATAGTGTCCTATATACAGGTAGCATGTTATAGAGCAGGAGGAGCGGAGCAGGTTGTATATAGTGTCCTATATACAGGTAACATGTTATAGAGCAGGAGGAGCTGAGCAGGTTGTATATAGTGTCCTATATACAGGTAGCATGTTATAGAGCAGGAGGAGCGGAGCAGGTTGTATATAGTGTCCTATATACAGGTAACATGTTATAGAGCAGGAGGAGCGGAGCAGGTTGTATATAGTGTCCTATATACAGGTAACATGTTATAGAGCAGGAGGAGCGGAGCAGGTTGTATATAGTGTCCTATTTACAGGTAACATGTTATAGAGCAGGAGGAGCGGAGCAGGTTGTATACAGTGTCCTATATACAGGTAACATGTTATAGAGCAGGAGGAGCGGAGCAGGTTGTATATAGTGTCCTATATACAGGTAACATGTTATAGAGCAGGAGGAGCTGAGCAGGTTGTATATAGTGTCCTATATACAGGTATCATGTTATAGAGCAGGAGGAGCTGAGCAGGTTGTATATAGTGTCCTATATACAGGTAACATGTTATAGAGCAGGAGGAGCGGTCAGGTTGTATATAGTGTCCTATATACAGGTAACATGTTATAGAGCAGGAGGAGCGGAGCAGGTTGTATATAGTGTCCTATATACAGGTATCATGTTATAGAGCAGGAGGAGCTGAACAGGTTGTATATAGTGTCCTATATACAGGTAACGTGATATAGAGCAGGAGGAGCGGAGCAGGTTGTATATAGTGTCCTATATACAGGTAACATGTTATAGAGCAGGAGGAGCTGAGCAGGTTGTATATAGTGTCCTATATACAGGTAACATGATATAGAGCAGGAGGAGCGGAGCAGGTTGTATATAGTGTCCTATATACAGGTAACATGATATAGAGCAGGAGGAGCGGAGCAGTTTGTATATAGTGTCCTATATACAGGTAACATGTTATAGAGCAGGAGGAGCGGAGCAGGTTGTATATAGTGTCCTATATACAGGTAACATGTTATAGAGCAGGAGGAGCGGAGCAGGTTGTATATAGTGTATTATATACAGGTATCATGTTATAGAGCAGGAGGAGTGGAGCAGGTTGTATAAAGTGTTCTATATATAGGTAACATGTTATAGAGCAGGAGGAGTGGAGCAGGTTGTATATAGTGTATTATATACAGGTATCATGTTATAGAGCAGGAGGAGCGGAGCAGGTTGTATATAGTGTCCTATATACAGGTAACATGTTATAGAGCAGGAGGAGCTGAGCAGGTTGTATATAGTGTCCTATATACAGATAACATGTTATAGAGCAGGAGGAGCTAAGCAGGTTGTATATAGTGTCCTATATACAGGTAACATGTTATAGAGCAGGAGGAGCGGAGCAGGTTGTATATAGTGTATTATATACAGGTAACATGTTATAGAGCAGGAGGAGTGGAGCAGGTTGTATACAGTGTCCTATATACAGGTAACATGTTATAGAGCAGGAGGAGCGGAGTAGTTTGTATATAGTGTCCTATATACAGGTAACATGTTATAGAGCAGGAGGAGCTGAGCAGGTTGTATATAGTGTCCTATATACAGGTAACATGTTATAGAGCAGGAGGAGCTGAGCAAGTTGTATATATTGTCCTATATACAGGTAACATGTTATAGAGCAGGAGGAGCGGAGCAGGTTGTATATAGTGTCCTATATGCAGGTAACATGTTATAGAGCAGGAGGAGCTGAGCAGGTTGTATATAGTGTCCTATATACAGGTAACATGTTATAGAGCAGGAGGAGCGGAGCAGGTTGTATATAGTGTCCTATATACAGGTAACATGTTATAGAGCAGGAGGAGCGGAGCAGGTTGTATATAGTGTCCTGTATACAGGTATCATGTTATAGAGCAGGAGGAGCTGAGCAGGTTGTATATAGTGTCCTATATACAGGTAACATGTTATAGAGCAGGAGGAGCGGAGCAGGTTGTATATAGTGTCCTATATACAGGTAACATGTTATAGAGCAGGAGGAGCGGAGCAGGTTGTATATAGTGTCCTATATACAGGTAACATGTTATAGAGCAGGAGGAGCGGAGCAGGTTGTATATAGTGTCCTATATACAGGTAACATGTTATAGAGCAGGAGGAGCTGAGCAGGTTGTATATAGTGTCCTATATACAGATAACATGTTATAGAGCAGGAGGAGCTAAGCAGGTTGTATATAGTGTCCTATATACAGGTAACATGTTATAGAGCAGGAGGAGCGGAGCAGATTGTATATAGTGTCCTATATACAGGTAGCATGTTATAGAGCAGGAGGAGCGGAGCAGGTTGTATATAGTGTCCTATATACAGGTAACATGTTATAGAGCAGGAGGAGCTGAGCAGGTTGTATATAGTGTCCTATATACAGGTAGCATGTTATAGAGCAGGAGGAGCGGAGCAGGTTGTATATAGTGTCCTATCTACAGGTAACATGTTATAGAGCAGGAGGAGCGGAGCAGGTTGTATATAGTGTCCTATATACAGGTAACATGTTATAGAGCAGGAGGAGCGGAGCAGGTTGTATATAGTGTCCTATTTACAGGTAACATGTTATAGAGCAGGAGGAGCGGAGCAGGTTGTATACAGTGTCCTATATACAGGTAACATGTTATAGAGCAGGAGGAGCGGAGCAGGTTGTATATAGTGTCCTATATACAGGTAACATGTTATAGAGCAGGAGGAGCTGAGCAGGTTGTATATAGTGTCCTATATACAGGTAACATGTTATAGAGCAGGAGGAGCTGAGCAGGTTGTATATAGTGTCCTATATACAGGTAACATGTTATAGAGCAGGAGGAGCGGTCAGGTTGTATATAGTGTCCTATATACAGGTAACATGTTATAGAGCAGGAGGAGCGGAGCAGGTTGTATATAGTGTCCTATATACAGGTATCATGTTATAGAGCAGGAGGAGCTGAACAGGTTGTATATAGTGTCCTATATACAGGTAACATGATATAGAGCAGGAGGAGCGGAGCAGGTTGTATATAGTGTCCTATATACAGGTAACATGTTATAGAGCAGGAGGAGCTGAGCAGGTTGTATATAGTGTCCTATATACAGGTAACATGATATAGAGCAGGAGGAGCGGAGCAGGTTGTATATAGTGTCCTATATACAGGTAACATGATATAGAGCAGGAGGAGCGGAGCAGTTTGTATATAGTGTCCTATATACAGGTAACATGTTATAGAGCAGGAGGAGCGGAGCAGGTTGTATATAGTGTCCTATATACAGGTAACATGTTATAGAGCAGGAGGAGCGGAGCAGGTTGTATATAGTGTATTATATACAGGTATCATGTTATAGAGCAGGAGGAGCGGAGCAGGTTGTATATAGTGTTCTATATATAGGTAACATGTTATAGAGCAGGAGGAGTGGAGCAGGTTGTATATAGTGTATTATATACAGGTATCATGTTATAGAGCAGGAGGAGCGGAGCAGGTTGTATATAGTGTCCTATATACAGGTAACATGTTATAGAGCAGGAGGAGCTGAGCAGGTTGTATATAGTGTCCTATATACAGGTAACATGTTATAGAGCAGGAGGAGCGGAGCAGGTTGTATACAGTGTCCTATATACAGGTAACATGTTATAGAGCAGGAGGAGCGGAGTAGTTTGTATATAGTGTCCTATATACAGGTAACATGTTATAGAGCAGGAGGAGCTGAGCAGGTTGTATATAGTGTCCTATATACAGGTAACATGTTATAGAGCAGGAGGAGCTGAGCAGGTTGTATATAGTGTCCTATACACAGGTAACATGTTATAGAGCAGGAGGAGCGGAGCAGGTTGTATATAGTGTCCTATCTACAGGTAACATGTTATAGAGCAGGAGGAGCTGAGCAGGTTGTATATAGTGTCCTATATACAGGTAACATGTTATAGAGCAGGAGGAGCGGAGCAGGTTGTATATAGTGTCCTATATACAGGTAACATGTTATAGAGCAGGAGGAGCGGAGCAGGTTGTATATAGTGTCCTATATACAGGTAACATGTTATAGAGCAGGAGGAGCGGAGCAGGTTGTATATAGTGTCCTATATACAGGTATCATGTTATAGAGCAGGAGGAGCTGAGCAGGTTGTATATAGTGTCCTATATACAGGTAACATGTTATAGAGCAGGAGGAGTGGAGCAGGTTGTATATAGTGTCCTATATACAGGTAATATATTATAGAGCAGGAGGAGCTGAGCAGGTTGTATATAGTGTCCTATACACAGGTAACATGTTATAGAGCAGGAGGAGCTGAGCAGGTTGTATATAGTGTGCTATATACAGGTAACATGATATAGAGCAGGAGGAGCGGAGCAGGTTGTATATAGTGTCCTATATACAGGTAACATGATATAGAGCAGGAGGAGCGGAGCAGGTTGTATATAGTGTTCTATATACAGGTAACATGTTATAGAGCAGGAGGAGTGGAGCAGCTTGTATATAGTGTATTATATACAGGTAACATGTTATAGAGCAGGAGGAGCTGAGCAGGTTGTATATAGTGTATTATATACAGGTATCATGTTATAGAGCAGGAGGAGTGGAGCAGGTTGTATATAGTGTATTATATACAGGTAACATGTTATAGAGCAGGAGGAGCGGAGCAGGTTCTATATAGTGTATTATATACAGGTATCATGTTATAGAGCAGGAGGAGCGGAGCAGGTTGTATATAGTGTTCTATATATAGGTAACATGTTATAGAGCAGGAGGAGCGGAGCAGGTTGTATATAGTGTCCTATATACAGGTAACATGTTATAGAGCAGGAGGAGCTGAGCAGGTTGTATATAGTGTCCTATATACAGGTATCATGTTATAGAGCAGGAGGAGCTGAGCAGGTTGTATATAGTGTCCTATATACAGGTAACATGTTATAGAGCAGGAGGAGTGGAGCAGGTTGTATATAGTGTCCTATATACAGGTAATATATTATAGAGCAGGAGGAGCGGAGCAGGTTGTATATAGTGTCCTATATACAGGTAATATATTATAGAGCAGGAGGAGCTGAGCAGGTTGTATATAGTGTCCTATATACAGGTAACATGTTATAGAGCAGGAGGAGCTGAGCAGGTTGTATATAGTGTGCTATATACAGGTAACATGTTATAGAGCAGGAGGAGCGGAGCAGGTTGTATATAGTGTCCTATATACAGGTAACATGTTATAGAGCAGGAAGAGCGGAGCAGGTTGTATATAGTGTCCTATATACAGGCAGCATGTTATAGAGCAGGAGGAGCGGAGCAGGTTGTATATAGTGTGCTGTATACAGGTAACATGTTATAGAGCAGGAGGAGCGGAGCAGGTTGTATATAGTGTCCTATATACAGGTAACATGTTATAGAGCAGGAGGAGCGGAGCAGGTTGTATATAGTGTCCTATATACAGGTAACATGATATAGAGCAGGAGGAGCGGAGCAGGTTGTATATAGTGTCCTATATACAGGTAACATGTTATAGAGCAGGAGGAGCGGAGCAGGTTGTATATAGTGTCCTATATACAGGTAACATGTTATAGAGCAGGAGGAGCGGAGCAGGTTGTATATAGTGTATTATATACAGGTATCATGTTATAGAGCAGGAGGAGCGGAGCAGGTTGTATATAGTGTTCTATATACAGGTAACATGTTATAGAGCAGGAGGAGTGGAGCAGCTTGTATATAGTGTATTATATACAGGTAACATGTTATAGAGCAGGAGGAGCTGAGCAGGTTGTATATAGTGTATTATATACAGGTATCATGTTATAGAGCAGGAGGAGTGGAGCAGGTTGTATATAGTGTATTATATACAGGTAACATGTTATAGAGCAGGAGGAGCAGAGCAGGTTGTATATATTGTATTATATACAGGTATCATGTTATAGAGCAGGAGGAGCGGAGCAGGTTGTATATAGTGTTCTATATATAGGTAACATGTTATAGAGCAGGAGGAGCGGAGCAGGTTGTATATAGTGTATTATATACAGGTATCATGTTATAGAGCAGGAGGAGCGGAGCAGGTTGTATATAGTGTCCTACATACAGGTAACATGTTATAGAGCAGGAGGAGCGGAGCAGGTTGTATATAGTGTCCTGTATACAGGTAACATGTTATAGAGCAGGAGGAGCGGGGCAGACTGATTGTATAGGTGTGTTGGAGAAGATATCCTGTTCCCCTTTCCCCGGCCTCCTGCCCAAGTACTGAAATTCCTGGACAACTCTTTTATTCCATTTTAGACAGATGGGCAGAAAAATCCTAAATCATAGTAGTGGGGGTAGGGGGGAGAAGCTCTGCACTGCGGTGATCACTGTGTTACACATACAGTGCAGGTCACACTTTCATTGTCAGTGATGTAATTTTGTGGGGGTTTTTTTGTTAACATGGGGCCAAGGAAACTTCAACTTTAAAATCGCATGAAATCCAGATAACACAACCCCAGCAGGACTTGCTTACACCTTTCAAGTTTACAATAAAACCTTCGTTTAACATGGCGATTGTTAGCCACCATCTGCAATAACTAGGAAGGTCTAATACAGTAACTACCTCTTACATGAAGCAGTTACATAGTAACACTTTACACTTTACGTAATAGATAAAAACTTTAAAAGTTACACAAAAATGATAATAATCAACAAAATCTATGAACATGAACAACGTGAGAAAAACATAGAAACAATAAAGAAAAAGCTTTATGCCTCAGTAGTGAAGAACGACAACTTGTCTCCCTGTCCTGCCCAGTGGATCAGAATCGGATGCTAGAACTGTTATCATCTCATTTACATGTTGTATTAATGGTTTATTCTAATTAGACAGGTTATAGCGCCATGTACCTGTTGAATTCCCCTTATGACGCAATTGTATTATGGGAGTGTCAATGTATTCTGGGTAAAGCAAAGCATTCTGGGATAAAGAAACCTTCCCATAGGACATTGTGCTGCCATCTCTCGCACTTCAGCTTCATTCTCTCTGTGCAAGCAGATCTGCTAGGAATTATCTCTTATTTCTGTGTTAATGTATTTATTGTCCAGAACTATTAGTGAGCCCGGTCCGGCTTATACAGGAGGTTGTTACTGTTATGTGTTATATGTATAGGCTGTCATCTTACCATGTGCTCTTCACTGTTGATTCTAAGTGTCATGGCGGTGTTATTCATGCTCAGTACTTATACCTGTACTATTTGTATCATCTTAGAGATGAGCGAACACTAAAATGTTCAAGGTTCGAAATCCGATTCGAACAGCCGCACACTGTTCGAACGGGTTTCGAACCCCATTATAGTCTATGGGGGGAAATGCTCGTTTCAGGGGTACGCAACATTCGATCAAATTCTACTTACCAAGTCCATGAGTGAGGGTCCGGCTGGATTCTTCTCCCTGCGCAGCGTCCTCTTCCGGCCTTGAATTCACTCTGCTTAGGCAAAGGGCCTAGGCAGAGGCGACTGCGCATGCCCGCGCTACAAGAAAATGTCCGCTTACAGTGTAAGCGGCCATTTTCTTGCACGCGGACATGCGCAGTCGGCTCTGCCCAGGCCCGATGCCTAAGCAGAGTGAATGCAGAGCTGGAAGAAGACGCGGGGACGCTGCGCAGGGAGAAGACTTCTAAAGGTAGGAGAAGAACCAGTGCTGATTGGCAATGTATAGCATTCTGCCAGTCAACGCTGGTTCTGCATCGAATCTTAACTTCGAACAGCTAGTAGTATTCGATCGAGTACGAGTATTTCAAATACCATAGTATTCGATCGAACACCTACTCGATCGAATACTACTCGCTCATCTCTAATCATTATCACATTATCATATCTACAACCTGATGACCAATAAATTACAAGACTACAGAAAAAAACAAACAGTCTGTGTATTTGGAAGACGGAAAAGGTTTATGCCGTATGTCAGACTGCACATTGTGAGAACGTGTAAGAAGATGGAGCAGTAAAACAGATACTAGTCACGAGCAATAGTGGATTAGACTATACGGAGCTGCCATCACCCACACGGTCGTACATACAAGTATTGCAGCAGCCGCCATACAGTCACAAGTAATGAGTGTCTAACCCTCCAGCACAATTCAGACCACGCTGCGTTACAACGTCACACTTCACCAGGAACTGTGAGGTCAGAGCGAATGCACAGAACACAACACGGCTTTACACCCTGGATCACTCTATAGATATCATTGCAAATGGAGGAGCAAGATGGACACTGCACTACAGACAATGCAATAGTCAAGTCTCATTGTACGGAGATCTGTAAAGGATTGGTAGGAGGAAAGTCCTGCTCAAAAATCTGCCTTGTGAGAGTCTATCCAGCTGGACACCGAGATAAGGCCATTAGGATATACACAATCTTAGATGACCAAAGCAACAGGTCTTTAGCTAAGTCCACCTTCTTTGACACCCTAAACATAGTAGGCCCCAGTTGTCTCTAGTCCTTAAGGACATGTGCAGGTACTGTCGAGACGACGAGGTGAAAGGCAACTGGGTGCAAAGTAGAGCCCATGGAAGGTCAGACATATTTATCTCTGCCAACCATACTGGAGTGTAACGAGATTCCTGACAACAGGTTAGAGATACCTACATCGGACGAAGCAGCACACCACTCTCATTTCAAGTGTACAGCTCACCTGATACAAGAACTGGACCCAGAGGCTCCAATAGTCCTACTTCTCGGGAGAGATATAGTACAAGTCCATAAGGTTAGGAGACTAGTTATCGGTACCCAGAATGCTCCATACCCTTTCTGTCCAATTACTTTATTTGGTACTACCACACCCAGTGTTCAATAGACTAATTAATGGTACCCAGAATGCTCCATGTGCCCCGAGACTGGACCTAGGGTGGGTCATTGTATAAGATGTCCATCTACCACCTATTGATTTCATTACTTGGAACCTGAATTTTATGACAAAATTTTGGCACAATTGAGCACACATTCATCTCAGTCTCTCCCTCATGTCAAGGCTGGCAAAAATATTCTGAAATGTTCCTATTGTGGGCCACAACCCAGGGACAGCCGACATAGTAAATCCCCCAATGTCTTCAGTTCTTTGTATTGAACCAGGGAGGTGAAATGTAAGATGTAGTCGTACGGAACAGGCACTTCCGCTTCTAGGGATGTCCTGGATTGTCCGGTAATAATAATATAGATGATGGAATTAGGAACTAGAAACCCTTTATAATAAGAAGTCAGTGATAGTTTCACCTGATGGGACATTGTGTAAGTGTCTGGGCTTGTAGCCAAAATTATTCAGGGCTATGAGGTGACTAGTGAGCAAGGACCGGACGGATGTGAATAGAAGACATTGTCATTTCTCATAGGAAAGTTTTGTTTCTCTCCAAAATTACCTGAATAATGAACAATGAAATTGCAAAACACAGACGAGTCCAATACTGATGAATAAGTAATAGCGCATATACCCCAGAGGACAATATACTCAGATTTTATTTTATTTTATCACTGATCAGTATTCTGTCCTCCATTGTCAGTGAATACGCAACCATTGTCCAAACAATTCAACTCTTCTGTGGCCGCCACGACAATGTCCATATTCATAGATTTAGACAGCCATAATACTCAGTCCCAGCCTCAATCCAAACATTGGATGTCCCCTGATTGCTTCATTATAGATTTCTCTAACCAGCCTTGACTATAATGGCCGCCCATGTCAGGAAGAAAAAGGTAAGTAACCACGACCATCCACTACAGCTTAGAACTTATGACTACCATCATTTTATAGGCAATCATCTTGGCTATCTCTTACATAAATGAGACTTGATTCACAAGCAACTGGTCACTTGTTGAAATCTAGGATCAGCCATGAAGCTTTCCTAAGAAAAGAGAAACCACATCATCCAGCTCATCGATAGCGGTCTATCAACCAAGAAAATTATCAAAATGCACCATGTGAGCGCCAAGACAGCTGGAATAATATGAAATTAGATCTGTCCATCTAGTCAAAAGCCAAGAGGTGGATGTCCAGGCAAAATATCAGAGTCAAGTCGGCTCACCACAAGTTCTATCAGTTCTAACATAACAAAGCCAGCAGGGGAGGTGGCTCGTATGCTTCGTAATACTCAGATCACAGACATTCATTCAAGCAGTATGTGTTACACAAGTCATGAATGGTGGCCCAAAAAAAAGGAGAAGAAACCTTAACTTCAATATCGTCATAAGAAGCGTTGGTGCCACACAATAAAAATCATACAAATATAGACACATACAGTCCTCAGTCCATCGATACTTTTACTTCTTAGTTGGGGAACCACTAATTTATTTCAGTTCTATATCATTAATTAAATAAAGCAGATATTATTAGAGCATAGATCACATATCTGAAGGTGAAAGTTACACAATAGAACATAGATCACACATCAGAAGGTGAAAGTTACACAATAGAACATAGAACACATATCAGAAGGTGAAAGTTACACAATAGAACATAGAACACATATCAGAAGGTGAAAGTTACACAATAGAACATAGAACACATATCAGAAGGTGTTCTATGTTGTATTGTGTAACTTTGACCTCCTGATATGTTATCTTTGTTTTTTGTGTGTAATCTGTACCTTCTGATTTGTGACCTATGTTTAATAGAAATGAGCGATCACCGTTCGATGGAATAGGTATTCGATTGAATATCATGCCGTTCGATGTATTCGTTCACAATAGAATACCAGGCCGCATACGCAGTAAAAATTCATATCCCCTCCCACCTTCCCTGGCGCGGTTTTTGCACCAATAACTGTGCAGGGGAGGTGGGACAGGAAGTACGACAAATACAACTTCATATATAGCGGTATACGCTATACCAGCTCAATCCAATTTTTTATTCAATCCAGTATTCACTATATACAGTGGCTGTCAGAGAGTATCACTATACACAGAGCCTGACAGAGAGTATCACTATATACAGAACCTGTCAGAGAGTATCACTATATACAGAGCCTGTCAGAGAGTATCACTATATACAGAGCCTGTCAGAGAGTATCACTATATACAAAGCCTGTCAGAGGGTATCACTATATACAGTGTCTGTCAGAGAGTATCACTATATACAGTGTCTGTCAGAGGGTATCACTATATACAGTGTCTGTCAGAGAGTATCCTATTAATATTATAAATGTGAAAGTTTGTGAGTTTGGATGTTTGTGGGTTTGTGTGTTCGGATGTTTGTTCCTCAATCACGCAAAACCCGCTCGACCGATTTGGCTTAAATTTTCCACAAACATAGTCACTACACTGGATTGCGCAATAGGCTACTTTTCGTCACAATAGCGCACATACGTTTGCGCCAGGACCCCCACAAAACCCAAACTCACACCACCATCTCTGCAATCTCACACACTTTGGACCATAGCAAGCCACAAAATTCATATTGCCCTCTACAGCCTCGCCCCTAACCCCACACAATCACATATACATATACTTTACCACTTTGCCCCTCACCTTAACGATACTCCAGGAGGCTCTATTTAACGCTCTGGAGCAGCCATGTTTGCCGACCCCCACCGCTCTGACAATCTGCGACACCGCCCACCCATGTAAATACCCCTAGGAGGTCTAATAAATGCAAAAAAAAAGTTTAAAAAAAAGTAAAAAAAAATATAAAAACAAATAAAAAGGATTAAAAATTCAAATCACCCCCCTTTCCCTAGAACACATATAAAAGTAGTTAAAAACTGTGAAACACATACAAGTTAGGTATCCCCGCGTCCAAAATCGCCCGCTCTACAAAGCTATACAAATATTTTTCCTGTTCGGTAAACGCCGTAGCGGGAAAAGTGGTCAAAAGTGCCAAACCGCCGTTTTTTCACTGTTTTGATTCTGATAAAAATTTGAATAAAAAGTGATCAAAGCAATAACATTTCCCAAAAATGGTAGAACTAAAAAGCACACCTGCCCCCGCAAAAAAAGACGCCCTATACATCCCCGTACACCGACGTATAAAAAAGTTACGCCTGTCGGAATATGACGACTTTTCAAAAAAAAATCATCACAAACGTATGTGCGCTATTGTGACGAAAAGTAGCCTATTGCGCAATCCAGTGTAGTGACTATGTTTGTGGAAAATTTCAGCCAAATCGGTCGAGCGGGTTTTGCGTGATTGATTAACAAACATCCGAACACACAAACCCACAAACATCCAAACTCACAAACTTTCACATTTATAATATTAATAGGATACAGTGCCTATCAGAGAGTATCACTATATACAGAGCCTGTCAGACAGTATCACTATATACAGAGCCTGTCAGAGAGTATCACTATATACAGAGCCTGTCAGAGAGTATCACTATATACAGAGCCTGTCAGAGAGTATCACTATATACAGAGCCTGTCAGAGAGTATCACTATATACAGAGCCTGTCAGAGAGTATCACTATATACAGAGCCTGTCAGAGAGTGTCACTATGTACAGAGCCTATCAGAGCTTATCACTATATACAGAGCCTGTCAGAGAGTGTCACTATATACAAAGCCTGTCAGAGAGTATCACTATATACAGAGCCTGTCAGAGTATCACTATATACAGAGCCTGTCAGAGTATCACTATATACAGAGCCTGTCAGAGTATCACTATATACAGAGCCTGTCAGAGAGTGTCACTATATACAGAGCCTATCAGAGCTTATCACTATATACAGAGCCTGTCAGAGAGTATCACTATATACAGAGCCTGTCAGAGAGTATCACTATATACAGAGCCTGTCAGACAGTATCACTATATACAGAGCCTGTCAGAGAGTATCACTATATACAGAGCCTGTCAGAGAGTATCACTATATACAGAGCCTGTCAGAGAGTATCACTATATACAGAGCCTGTCAGAGAGTATCACTATATACAGAGCCTGTCAGAGAGTATCACTATATACAGAGCCTGTCAGAGAGTGTCACTATGTACAGAGCCTATCAGAGCTTATCACTATATACAGAGCCTGTCAGAGAGTGTCACTATATACAAAGCCTGTCACAGAGTATCACTATATACAGAGCCTGTCAGAGTATCACTATATACAGAGCCTGTCAGAGTATCACTATATACAGAGCCTGTCAGAGTATCACTATATACAGAGCCTGTCAGAGAGTGTCACTATATACAGAGCCTATCAGAGCTTATCACTATATACAGAGCCTGTCAGAGAGTATCACTATATACAGAGCCTGTCAGAGAGTGTCACTATATACAGAGCCTATCAGAGCTTATCACTATATACAGAGCCTGTCAGAGAGTATCACTATATACAGAGCCTGTCAGAGTATCACTATATACAGAGCCTGTCAGAGTATCACTATATACAGAGCCTGTCAGAGAGTATCACTATATACAGAGCCTGTCAGAGAGTGTCACTATATACAGAGCCTATCAGAGCTTATCACTATATACAGAGCCTGTCAGAGAGTATCACTATATACAGAGCCTGTCAGAGAGTATCACTATATACAAAGCCTGTCAGAGAGTGTCACTATATACAAAGCCTGTCAGAGAGTATCACTATATACAGAGCCTGTCAGAGAGTATCACTATATACAAAGCCTGTCAGAGAGTGTCACTATATACAAAGCCTGTCAGAGAGTATCACTATATACAGAGCCTCCGTACATTCCAGAGAGTCTTCTCACCATGTAATGTGGCTGCAGGATACAACTCTATATACATTATTGTCATGGTGGACACATAGAGGAAGGTTTGGGGATTTTCAGCTCCTGGTCCTGGACGTTACTTGGCTAGTAAATACATAAATGTGATCGCTGTTGTTTAGCACAAGATGGAGTCACAGATGTAGAAGGAAGATCCTGCAGAGGACGAGACAAGGACACAGACACATATTGGTGATGACAGATGTGCCAGGTAGTCTATGTGGTAATGGATCCCGAGCGAGCCAAGACAGTACAAAGACTCCAGTATCCTCCATGTCCTGTCACTATAGGGAGGTGGAAGAGATATTAGGTAAGAATATAAGAGACTATTATATTATATTCTGGTTATTGGCCAATACTTCTGTGCAGTCTATTGTATCACCGGGACCTGCTGCCTATAAGTGACATCTCCAGGACACATAGTACATCACATTGTCACTGCCGGTGTCGGAGTCTTCACTGACTACTGAGGTCTTATCGGTGAGTTATTATTTATTTCATGTATTACTAATAAGATCTGACTAAGAAGCGATGACTTTATAGACCTGTATCAGTGATCTCTGCCTTGTCTGCTGGTCTTACATGGGGTGTATAAAACACTCTTGTACACACACTTTGTTGGAATGGGTTTGCAGCTCTATGTATTGATTAGACTTGAGCTGCAGTACCAGGTTCAGCCCATAGAGAATGGGGGCGCTGTTTTCAGAAAACCCTTTCTGTAACCCTGGACTATCCCTGAGATAAATCCATTCCTATAGAGGTCAGTGAGGTCGGTGTCTTGTGCACATATCTGTACATATGGTGTATACGGTAAGTAAAGCTGTAATAGGCTCCCTGATACTTCTCACCACTAAGTGAAGGTTCTCTCTGTTTTCTAGACTTGAGGATTTCTCCTGAGATGGATTTGCTGAGACGTCTCCTAGTGATGGTGACAGGTACAGCAGAATTCTGTCTATTATTGTGGGGACAGATAAGCCGCAGATAATCCTGAGATTGTACATTACAGGGTGCAGTCATTTAGGGGGGATTTATAGGATCTGTATATAGTCCTTATTATATATCTGGTGTCTACAGCTCCTATGTAGTACTATGTGTCTCCATGCTAACAGACTACTAATAAACCATATGTAGTCTGACCCTGCAGTTATGGGATATTTCCCTCCCTTTCTCCCCTCGGTAACCCTATAGACAGTGGAAGAGGAGCAGATGGAAGGGAGTAACAAGGGGATTGGGAATTGTCATCTTCATCTCTTCTCTAACCTTACTGACTTTCTTCCTACAGTTCTTCTGTGTCTGGGCTTCTTCATACCTGGAGCTGTTCTCCGACCACTAGACGAAGTATCAGTTAAGACATTACTGTAAATTATTGGTCTATGTGTGGGTGCTCCAACCACATTTGTCCTAAAACACAAAAGGTCAAGGATTGGTTTCAAATTTCACTTACATTATCTAGCCCCTGCGTCTGTGATAAAGGATATTTGCTAAGTCCTAATGGTAAATGTGTTTTATCTTCAGAATGTCCAACTGATTCTGATACTGATTGGCAAAGTCTGTGCGATCCATGAACATCACCATCTTAACTTGATTTTTGACACATTAAGTGAACCATTTTTAATCACTGTAACTTGATTTTTCTCAATGACTTTTCACGGTGCAGCAAATTATCAGATTAGATTTCTCGACATTTTTGTATTCCGTACAATAAATCCCATCCATCATTTACAATTGTCTATAAAGGCAGAAATCAGTGGTGAAGAAAATTAAATTAAATATACATCTAAATAAAATATATACAAAATTCATCTATATCTGTCTTATGAGATCCATTATTTCCTCACTTTCCTCTGTCCTGCTGTAAGGCACATTGTAATAGCAGAAGCCCCTCCCCACAATTCTGTCTGGGTAATGAGAATAAAAGAAACATAAAAAATGTTGTACAGTCTGTATAGAGCAGGAGGAGCTGAGCAGGTTGTATATAGTGTCCTATATACAGGTAACATGTTATAAAGCAGAAGGAGCTGAGCAGGTTGTATATAGTGTGCTGTATACAGGTAACATGTTATAGAGCAGGAGGAGCGGAGCAGGTTGTATATAGTGTCCTATATACAGGTAACATGTTATAGAGCAGGAGGAGCGGAGCAGTTTGTATATAGTGTCCTATATACAGGTAACATGTTATAGAGCAGGAGGAGCTGAGCAGGTTGTATATAGTGTGCTGTATACAGGTAACATGTTATAGAGCAGGAGGAGCTGAGCAGGTTGTATATAGTGTCCTATATACAGGGAACATGTTATAGAGCAGGAGGAGCTGAGCAGGTTGTATATAGTGTGCTATATACAGGTAACATGTTATAGAGCAGGAGGTGCTGAGCAGGTTGTATATAGTGTCCTATATACAGGTAACATGTTATAGAGCAGGAGGAGCGGAGCAGGTTGTATATAGTGTCCTATATACAGGGAACATGTTATAGAGCAAGAGGAGCAGAGCAGGTTCTATATAGTGTCCTATATACAGGTAACATGTTATAGAGCAGGAGGAGCGGAGCAGGTTGTATATAGGGTCCTATATACAGGCAGCATGTTATAGAGCAGGAGGAGCGGAGCAGTTTGTATATAGCGTCCTATATACAGGTAACATGTTATAGAGCAGGAGGAGCGGAGCAGGTTGAATATAATGTCCTATATACAGGTAACATGTTATAGAGCAGGAGGAGCTGAGCAGGTTGTATATAGTTTCCTATATACAGGTAACATGTTATACAGCAGGAGGAGCGGAGCAGGTTGTATATAGTGTCCTATATACAGGTAACATGTTATAGAGCAGGAGGAGCGGAGCAGGTTGTATATAGTGTCCTATATACAGGTAACATGTTATAGAGCAGGAGGAGCGGAGCAGTTTGTATATAGTGTCCTATATACAGGGAACATGTTATAGGACAGGAGGAGCTGAGCAGGTTGTATATAGTGTGCTGTATACAGGTAACATGTTATAGAGCAGGAGGAGCTGAGCAGGTTGTATATAGTGTCCTATATACAGGTAACATGTTATAGAGCAGGAGGAGCGGAGCAGGTTGTATATAGTGTCCTATATACAGGTAACATGTTATAGAGCAGGAGGTGCTGAGCAGGTTGTATATAGTGTCCTATATACAGGTAACATGTTATAGGACAGGAGGAGCGGAGCAGGTTGTATATAGTGTCCTATATACAGGTAACATGTTATAGGACAGGAGGAGCGGAGCAGGTTGTATATAGTGTCCTATATATAATTGCCCATAACGGCCAATTAAAAAAAACAAAAACGCAGCGGTAGTGGCTGTCACCGGGCCCCCTAATGGCCCGGGCCCTGTGGCAGCCGCCTCCGCTGCCTCTACGGTAGTTACGCCCCTGGTGTCAAGCCCAGTTACAGAGAAAATCAGACAAAAAAAAGTAACAATAAAATTCCCCATTTATTGACCTTATTGGGGCAAAAAAATAAAAATGTAAATAAATAAGTAAATAAATAGCTCAACCATAGGGTGTAGTATCGGACATCCACCAGCTGGTGGCATATGCGTACCATTATAGAATCCCAGTAAGAGGATGTATGTAGATTAAAATAAGTGCAATAAAGTGCAAATGTGCAATAAAAGAAAGTGACTATTACACAGTGAATAAACTCGTCTCCATATGTGCCCAAGAAAAAACACGATAGCAAAGTAAAACATGATTGTCACAAAGAGAGGAACTTGGATTCCTGTTGGTGGAAATTCCCTCGACAGGTTTATTGGAATAGGAAAGTTCTGCTGTGAGCTAATACCTCTATTGATATACTACATGAAGATGAAGGCGCTCGGGATCACTTTTCCGCTCCTTTTCCATTTCCCTCAAATATAACCTTTATTGTTTATTAATATAATTACCGCTGGTGAATAAGGAGTTAACATCCCATTTACTCTCTCCCTAAATTTCCACTGTAAGTTCTCGTTATTCAGGGCACATCTCCGATGTCACAGATATTTGGCCATCTTTCTATACTGGCTCATACCTCTATCTGGATATGATGCTGAGCACGGGCACTCACCTTCTTTGGCCGACCATGGTGAGGGCTGTTCAGAGGAGAACCTGTCTTAAGGTCTTGGCCACCATCTTGCAGCTCAGTTTCAGTGTGCTGACAATCTTCTTATAGCCTCGGCCATCTTTATGTAGAGCAACTAGTTATTTTTGTCAGGTAGTTCTTTGCCATGAGGTGCCATGTTGAACTTACAGAGACCAGTATAAGGGAGTGTGAGAGCAATGACACCAAATGTAATACATCCCCCCCCCCATTTACATCTGAGACCCTGTAACACTGACTACTGTACATTATATCAAAGTGTCAGATCTTCTTTGCTGTCCCATGAAAATATATAATGTAATAATTACAAAACTGTGAGGGGTGCACTTACTTTTGTGAGACTGTGAGGTATCTGTATAGCCATAAGGAATGGGTGATACATTTCTGATTGTAAAACTTACTGGAGTAAAGTCATTTTCATCAGAGAAAATGACTTTACCCCAGTCCTCAGCAGTCCACTCCCTGTACCTTTTGCAGAATATCAGTCTGTCCCTGATGTTTTTTCTGGAGAGAAGTTGCTTCTTTGCTGCCCTCCTTGAGACCAGGCCTTGCTCCAAGTGTCTCCGCCTCACAGTGCGTGCAGATTCACTCACACCTGCCTGCTGCCATTCCTGAGCAAGCTCTGCACTGCTGTAGCCCGATCCCGCAGCTGAAACACTTTTAAGAGACGGTCCTGGCGCTTGCTGGTCTTTCTTGGGCGCCCTGGAGCCTTTTTGCCAACAATGGAGCCTCTTTCCTTGAAGTTCTTGATGATGTGATAGATTGTTGACTGAGGTGCAATCTTTCTAGCTGTGATACTCTTCCCTGTTTGGCCATTTTTGTGCAGTGCAATGATGACTGCACGTGTTTATTTAGAGATAACCATGGTTAACAGAAGAGAAACAATGATGCCAAGCACCAGCCTCCTTTTAAAGTGTCCAGTGGTGTCATTCTTACTTAATCATGACAGATTGATCTCCAGCCCTGTCCTCATCAACACCCACACCTGTGTTAATGGAGCAATCACTGAAACGATGTTAGCTGGTCCTTTTAAGGCAGGGCTGCAATGATGTTGAAATGTGTTTTGGGGGATAAAGTTCATTTTCTAGGCAAATATTGACTTTTCAAGAATTTGCTGTTAAGCTGATCACTCTTTATAACATTCTGGAGTATATGCAAATTGCCATTAGGAAAACTGAAGCAGTAGACTTTGTAAAAATTAATATTTGTATCATTCTCAAAACTTTTGGCCATGAGTGTATAGAGAGTCATACATATACTCTATATGGAGAGAGCCCCTGGAGGTAAGGTTACTTCCTGATATGCTTGCTTCACCTCTCATAGCCCTGAAAAGTGCGATTATGGCTCCATTTAGGATGTTTATGACATGACCACGGTGAGGCGCTACGTGTCTATGAATGAATTGTTGCTGTCGCTATTGGCCCTGGTTCAGGAATTGAAGCGATTCATTGCACAGTCATTGTATAACACGGTATTGCTGACGGGAGATATTTATGGATTTACAATAATAATCTGCACTTTATACTATTTATGAATTGTGCACATGATGTTTATGGACGTTGTATTTATTATATATAATATCACTAATTGTCTGTAATTGCCTAATTTATGTGATCTCTGCTGTGCTTCACTAGAAAAAAACTTTGCATTTGCACTATGGACTTGCCTGAAAAAGGTTCTGTGTATGTAGGGCCGAAACGTTGCAGTTGGAATAAATCCGCACATCCCTTTATATTTTTGTCTACTTGGCTATTGAGGGATCCTGTGCCGGGTCCATTGGGCTTGGCTTTAGTTACACTTAAAGGGTAAACTTAGAGCAGTCAGTCTGGAAAAGATTCAAATTTAGGACAATATTAGCAGTATTGGGGCACATTCAGGCTCCTTTCCATCAAAGTCCCATTTGTCTAACATGCCCCAATTGTGGGCCACAACCCAGGAACAGCCGCCATAGTAATCCCCCAATGTCTTCAGTTTTTTGGATTGAACCAGGGAGGTGAAATGTAAGATGACATGTAGCAGAACAGAACAGACACTTCCGCTTCTAAGGATGTCCTGGATTGTTCTGCGAAATGAGAGGATGGAATTAAGAACAAGAAACCCTTTATAATAAGAAGTCAGTGATAGTTTCACCTGATGGGACATTGTGTAAGTGTCTGGGCTTGTAGCCAAAATTATTCAGGGCTATGAGGTGACTAGTGAGCAAAGACCGGACGGATGTGAATAGAAGACATTGTCATTTCTAGTAATAAAGTGTTATTTCTTCCTCCTGAGCATGTATGATGGCGATACATACAAATTGCCAAAGGGCTGAACAGTGCAGGGATAATCCACAGAAGGTTACTGTATACATATACAGTCCTATGAAAAAGTTTGTGCGCCCCTATTAATCTTAATCATTTTTAGTTCTAAATATTTTGGTGTTTGCAGCAGCCATTTCAGTTTCATATATCTAATAACTGATGGACACAGTAATATTTCTGGATTGAAATGAGGTTTATTGTACTAACAGAAAATGTGCAATATGCATTAAACCAAAATGTGACCGATGCAAAAGTCTGGGCACCTCAACAGAAAAGTGACATTAATATTTAGTAGATCCTCCTTTTGCCTCTAGTCGCTTCCTGTAGCTTTTAATCAGTTCCTGGATCCTGGATGAAGGGATTTTGGACCATTCCTCTATACAAAACAATTCAAGTTCAGTTCAGTTTGTAAAGTAATTTATTTAGTAATATTTAGAGCTAAAAAGTATTAAGATTAATAGCGATGCCCAAACTTTTTCATAGGACTGTATGTATATTAGCAGTATATATGTATGTATATTAGGAGTATATATGTATGTATATTAGCAGTATATATGTATGTATGTATGTATGTATGTATATTAGGAGTATATAGTGCTTAGTGTGTTACTGTAGGGAGGGAGATTAGGAATAGATGTCACCTCCTGTCTCATCTTCTCCTCTATCTCTCATCACAAGACCTGGATGAAGCATGTCTGCTGTATCAGGGAGTATAATACTGGGGTCTATCACCTCACACAGCACTGGTGTCACCACATTCACATTACACAGCACCACTAGTGTAGTATCACCAACTATACTGTATATACTGTAGTATTACCTCAGGATATATACAGTCACAGAGTCCCCTCATGTATTTACCTCACACACGGCTGATATATTGTATATACTGCAGTATTACCTCAGGATATATACAGTCACAGAGTCCCCTCATGTATTTACCTCACACACGGCTGATATATTGTATATACTGCAGTATTACCTCAGGATATATACAGTCACAGAGTCCTCTCATGTATTTACCTCACACACTGCAGACATGGCTGATATATCATATATACTGTAGTATTACCTCAGGATATATACAGTCACAGAGTCCTCTCATGTATTTACCTCACACACTGCAGACATGGCTGATGTATCATATATACTGCAGTATTACCTCAGGATATATACAGTCAGAGTCCCCTCATGTATTTACCTCACACACAACATGGCTGATATATCATATATACTGCAGTATTACCTCAGGATATATACAGTCACAGAGTCCCCTCATGTATTTACCTCACGCATAGCTGATATATCATATATACTGCAGTATTACCTCAGGATATATACAGTCATAGAGTCCCCTCATGTATTTACCTCACACATGGCTGATATATCATATAAACTGCAGTATTACTTCAGGATATATACAGTCAGAGTCCCCTCATGTATTTACCTCACACACATGGCTGATATATCATATATACTGCAGTATTACCTCAGGATATATACAGTCAGAGTCCCCTCATGTATTTACCTCACACACATGGCTGATATATCATATATACTGCAGTATTACCTCAGGATATATACAGTCAGTGTCCCCTCATGTATTTACCTCACACATATGGCTGATCTATCATATAAACTGCAGTATTACTTCAGGATTTATACAGTCACAGAGTCCCCTCATGTACTTTCCTCACACACTGCAGACATGGCTGATATATCATAGATTACCGCTGTATAATGCAGATTGTTCATGATGATTCACGCCCAATATGCTCCAATTATTAACATTTAGACCATAAACTTATAAATGAATAAATAATAGAGAAACAACATCTCTCTTTTGGATAAAAAGCCCAAAATGCGTTTATTATGGGGTTACCAAAATATTTAATTAACTAACACTCCCCACAAGGCCTGTCTGACCAGATAAGGCCCCCAAAGCATCGCAGACCTTTCCCAATAGCATTCTGCAAACCGACATTCAAAATGTCGATGCCAATGTCAGAAAAATGAACACCATCTGATCCATATAAACCAGGCACAAACCCCTCTAATTCTAAGTGCCTGTAACTAAAACCTCCACAGCAAAACATGTAGTCGCTCATTGCCCTATTAATTCTTTTTATGATTTTCTCCATAAAAATAAATCTAGAATTGGACCAGATGAGACAGGGAATTATTTCAGAAAAAAAATCAACCAAATCAGGAAAGATCCCTACACATCTGCCGTAAAAGCTCCAAGGTCTTCATCTTCCCTAAATCATTACCCCCTAAGTGAATCACTAAAACATCAGGATTAGGCCATTCAAGCATTAACTTGTGTATTTCAGAGATAAGACCTCTCCATTGTAGACCTCAAACAAAACCAGAATAGGTTAACATCATCAATGTTCAGAGATAAACCCCAATATATGAATGAATGGCCCAGAATCCACACCACTATGTGTTTACCTAAGGAAAAAACAGAAAACATCAAATATAAACCAAAATTGAACTACAAAACCAGATTAGGTTTAAGGGTCAGTGCACATGGACTTTTTTGGCGCTGATTTTGATCAGGCTAAAAAAAAAGCCTCCCAATAGAGTTCTGATGTGGAATCCACGACAGAATCAGCGCCAAAAAAACTCTGCGTGAACGCCCTCTAAATAAAACTAGCTCCTAACAATCTACACAAAGTTGTTCTAACACAGACCATAATTTACACAACAAATCTGCTGACACCGCTATTCTCCTATACTTTGTTTGATTTCCTATAACATAACAAACTTGCTTAGATATCCCCACCAATGTCTTGTGAGTAGATGTAAAAGCCAAATTCTTTAAATTACATAAAAATTAAAGCATTAGTGATAAATCAATAGATAAACAATCAGGGCCCTGCCCTCAGACACACCCGCCCCGCGCACAGGCCCGCCCCCGCCCGCCCACAAAAAGTGGGTGGTAGATCGTTTGTCAGGTCAGTTTCTAAAGTAGCTCACATGCAGAAAAAGTGTGAGCACCCCTGGTCTATATCAATGGATAGGCTTATACAATCACGTGGCCAAAGATGTAGAAAGCGCATGAGCAGTGAGGTCTGTTCGGCCATCTTTATTAAGGGCAAAATTTGGCTAAGCCTTGTATGATAGAAGCCTAGTGGTTTATCGTTGCCGGTCTTCTATAGTATACATATAAACTAATTGAGTTCTCATGTAGGATACTTTACTCACAGCTATGGAATCTATACACGAATGTTGGTATATTTGTAATTGATTGTTTTTCTTTATGTTTATTTGTAGGATTGGTTTTATTACTTTTTCTTTTTCTCTTTTTTTTCTTTCTTTTTTGTTTAATTGAGCTTCCGGTCCAACACAGCTGTTTAAATGATTGATTTTGCTATATATACGAGACACTGTGAATACAGCACCAGGCTATGAGTAAGGGGCTAGTCTAAAGCTCCGAAACGCGTCAGCCGGACGCTGTTTTTCTTCTTTGCCGTCATGAGCGTTTTTTACTTCCTACAAATGGATGTACTTTTATTCTGGATACATGTCAAATAAAGGCTAAGTTTTAACTACGGGAGTGTTTGCTGGATATGTCGTGAATCATACTGGATTACTTACCTTGGGCTGAAAGGCTGATTTCCGAGCAAAATCCAAGCCAGAAGCGATTTCGCAGCGATACATTGTGGACTTCTTCTATTCGATTTCAACCATGGACACGTGACAAGTTTTTCTTGACTTTATTACAGAGTACTTCATTTAAAAAAACGATTTCGCAGCGGAGAGCATAAAACATTCCCCGGGGCTCACGGCCGGACATCTTTCAAACCCATTCAAATGAATGGGTTTGAAAGAGTCCTGCAACTTTCCGTCTCCTGCTCTGTTTTGTGCAGAAAACGGAAACCTGTATGAACGGAGACCGGGCACAGATGTGAACGAGCCCTGAAACTGGAAATAATGCTAACAATACTATATTCATAACTACTCCAGTATTAAACCAAGAGTCCGACCATTTTTCCACCAACCGACTGCCATTAAAATAAGCTCCAAAGCCTAAACGTCCTGCAGCATCAGTGAACAAATTTAACACATCTGAATCTATAAACTCCTGCTGCCAACAATAGCAACCATTAAAGGGATCCTATCACTCACACACAATTTTTTCTAGATACCACGTCAGAATAACCTTAAGAAAGGCTATTCTTCTCCTACCATTCGTTGTCTTCTCAGCGCCGCCGTTCGCCTACAATCCCGGTTTTTCTCGGTATGCAAATTAGCTCTCTTGCAGCACTGGGGGAGGGTCCCAGTGCTCAAACAGCACTTGGGGCGTCCCCAATGCTGCGAGAGAACTCTCCATTATGAGTATTATGGTGCCCCTGTGCTTGCGGCTTAAGTTAATTTGGTGGTGGAACAGATTGGTGGCCAGACCTTTATAGCTCCAAGGAACCCCCTCCTCAAGAAGAAGGGGTTTGTATCCAGAAAAGTTATGTCCTGGGGTTATTATTTCTTACTCCCTATATATGGCATCTAGTGATCTATATGTGACCTCCATATCAGGACCAAACACATTTAGACAATGGATATCAGACAAATACTGCACCGGATTATTGCAATTCTTACTCTTCATGTGTATCCAGTGAGTGAGGGGTATTTACAGTCTGTATACGTTTAAGTATATGGATTACTATTATTATATGTTACTATGATATCATATAATGCAGCCGCTCCCATTACTGACATCATAAAATGCAGCCGCTCCCATTACTGACATCATATAATGCAGCCGCTCCCATTACTATGACATCATATAATGCAGCCGCTCCCATTACTATGACATCATATAATGCAGCCGCTCCCATTACTATGACATCATATAATGCAGCCACTTCCATTACTATGACATCATATAATGCAGCCGCTCCCATTACTATGACATCATATAATGCAGCCACTTCCATTACTATGACATCATATAATGCAGCCGCTCCCATTACTATGACATCATATAATGCAGCCGCTCCCATTACTGACATCATATAATGCAGCCGCTCCCATTACTATGACATCATATAATGCAGCCGCTCCCATTACTATGACATCATATAATGCAGCCGCTCCCATTGCTATGACATCATATAATGTAGCCGCTCCCATTACTATGACATCATATAATGCAGCCGCTCCCATTGCTATGACATCATATAATGCAGCCGCTCCCATTGCTATGACATCATATAATGCAGCCGCTCCCATTGCTATGACATCATATAATGCAGCCGCTCCCATTGCTATGACATATACTATGTGATGGGATATTTCTCAGTTGTGTCCTATAATAGTATAATTTGGTACCCAGTGACAGCTGCTAAGTCTTTCCTTATTACCCACATGGCTCTGGATTATTCTGAGCTTAATATTATTGCTTATACAGTATTTAGGGTCAGCTATCTAAGTTATTATTATTTCTGTTAGAGTACCTTTAATTCCATGGTGCAAAATATATATCTATAAGGGATTTGCATGCATAAATACAATAGATACATGACTAACTGGCTGAGTGATCTAGTACAAGTAGTAGAGAGGATCCTGCCTGTCCGGGTCTCCAATTTATGGCCAGTGTTTTACTCTGTAATTATCAGTGGCCGTGCCTTATTATGTGACCCCATAGGACATGGTTGCTTAGGATTGGGACACCTACAAGGTCCTCCAAGCCAGTGTGTAACTGCGTGGGGTTTGGAATATACTAACAACCTGTTTTTGTAATATCTTTACTGAATGTGTTTAACCCCTTCCCTACATCCGCAGTACTACTACGGTGGACACCGGGTGTTTAACTATGGCGGTCGCCCGGGAGTCGGGCGGCTGTCATAGCTGCCGGGTGTCTACTGATCTACACAGTAGGCATCCAGCGTTAACGGCCTTGTTTGGTGCCTGGACCGATAGGGGGCGTTAACCCCTCCGGCGCCTCGGTCAAAGCTGACCAAGGCGCCATTTTCCCGGCGGCACATGGGCGCCGCCATTTCCATTTTGCCAGTGATCGCCGGCGCCTGGAGCATGCTCCAGGGCTGATGTCACATTGGCATGACAGCTGGGAGCCTTGTAAAGGCTCCGAGCCGGTCTGAAGTGATTTTATTTTGCAGGTTGGTCTATGCAGCTTGCAAAAGAAATTATTATTTTTTGCAATGTATTAACATTGTAATGCATTGCATTAGTGATCATTCCCCCTGGGGTTAAAGACCCCTAGGGGTCTAATAAATGCAAAAAAAAAAAAAAAAAATTACAAAAAAGTAAAAAAAAATTTTTTTAAAAAAATTAAAAAGTATTAGAAATTCAAATCACCCCCCTTTCCCTAGAACACATATAAAAGTAGTTAAATACTGTGAAACACATACATGTTAGGTATCTCTGTGTCTGAAATCGCCCGCTCTACAAAGCTATAAAAATATTTTTCCTGTACGGTAAACGCCATAGCAGGAAAAAAGGTCAAAAGTGAAAAACTGCCATTTTTTCACTGTTTTGCCTGTGATAAAAATTGGAATAAAAAAATGATAGAACTGAAAAGAACACCCTTCCCCGCAAAAAAAAACGCCCTATACATCCCCGTACACGGAAGTATAAAAAAGTTACGGCTGTCAGAATATGGCGACTTTTAGAAAAAAAAAAAATTGGCAGTTTTGGATTTTTGTTAAGGGGTTAAAATGTAAATAAAACCATATAAATTCAGTATCCCCAGAATCGTACCGAAACACAGAATACAGGGGTCAGGTCATTTTGGCTGCACAGTGAACGCCATAAAAACGAATTCTGAATATTTTTTCCAGCTTCCCAGTACATTATAAAGAATAATTAATGGCGCCATCATGAAGAACAAGTGTCCTGCAAAGATTAAGACCTCATGTGGCTCTGGGAGTGGAGAAATAAAAAAGTTATGGGGTTTAGAAGGAGGGGAGTCAAAAATGAAAAACGAAAATCAAAAAGTGCCGTCGGCGGGAAGGGGTTAATAGAATAAAATATAATCTTTTACTGATGTGTTTTCTTAATACTTCAGCTTAAATATAATCCTACACTGTATACACTATAGATATTGTTGTGCAATTTAATTAGCACTATTGACATTAAATATATATTTTAAATTTTTTATGGGCCTTTGAAGTTACTTATAATATCGCCATTAATGGGCAGCCACCTCGGGTGTAAGCCCAGTGCAGGGGTAACCATCGGAGGTATGGCCCACTGGTATGGGAGAGTGACCATCGGTGATTTTTATGTTTTATATTGTTACATTTCAGGGAGGTGATATGTAAGATGACATGTAGCCGTACAGAACAGACACTTCCGCTTCTAAGGATGTCCTGGATTGTTCTGCAAAATGAGAGGATTGAATTAAGAACAAGAAACCCTTTATAATAAGAAGTCAGTGATAGTTTCACCTGATGGGACATTGTGTAAGTTTCTGAGCTTGTAGCAAATATTATTCAGGGCTCTGACAAGTACGGAATTACTGAATAGAAGACATTGTAATTTCTAGTCATAAAGTTTTATTCCTTCCCTCCAAAATTACCTGAATAATGAAGAATGAATTAGCAAAACACAGACGAGTCCAATACTGATGAATAAATAATAGCGCATATACCCCGGAGCCTGCGCTATGTCCCAGTCACATCACCAAAGCCACGTGCTACAGACACATAACATGGAGACAGATTGTAGTGACACCGGGTTACCGAATGGCTGAAGGACAATATCCCCCTATATTCCTACCATAGATCAGTATTGTATCCTCCAGTGTCTAATACCAGTGACTACACCACCAATGCCCAAACAATAGGACTCTGACCGACCGCTGGGACCCTCGTGACAATGTAACATCTGGCAGGTTCCTTTTCAATGCCAGAAAGTAGAGATCCCAAAAAATGGTGAGAAACCGAAACACAAAGTCTAGAAAATCTCAGCTCATGTCCCAGGTTACTGTCATGGCTAGGATGGCACATGGCTACCATAAGTCATACTGACGCCTGTCACTGTACATCACCGTCATGTAACCTGGTTAGGGCTCTGAGTAACATATTGCACACACATATACCTCGGGTAGAATACACCGGAATATAGGAATGTAATAGCTATTCTTTTTAGGAGGCCCCCTCCGTATAGCACATAGTCAAACAGTCAAAGGGCCAAGTCATAGTGGGGTCATGGCCACTTATAGCCACACAGGACTACTATTATTCTGTTTGTTTTATAATCGCAGGACACTAATGTATTTTATTATACCTGGACTGTGTCATCGCTGTCATAGCCGCCCGGCTGTCACTATTAGACTCCGCTGGGGTGTCACACGCCTGCATTTTATTCAGAGGGTCCAATCTCTGAAAAGCCAATGGCCGGATTGACTTCAACAGCAGTTTTTGACTGTTTAGTAATTGGCTGTAATGTAGCTCCTAAGCATGTCTGATGGCGATATATACAAATAGCCAAAGGGCTGAACAGTGCAGGGAGAATCCATAGAAGGCTACTGTATATACATTTACTGTGAGGTCACTGTGTCTTCACCGGGCCACAAATGTGTAAGACCCAGTTCACATCTGCGTTCGGTAATCCGTTTGGGTAGTCCGCAACGGAATACCGAACGCATCGACAAGCAGTGAGCAGTGAAAACGCACCACAGACTATAATTGGATCCGAGTTCTTTCTGTGCAGTGTCTGCACAAATGATGTGGAGGAAAGTAGATCATGAAGTATTTTTCTGTCCACATATTCTTTCTAACAAACTGAATAACCAGACACAGCCCACTGACATCTTTCACAGAGGAAAAATTCCACTAGAGCAGAATATGATTCCTTGACATTGCTTGACTCTTGTATGTGACCTGTTGTTGCTTAGGACAAGACGACGTCACAGATGTAGAAGGAAGATCCTGCAGAGGACGAGACAAGGACACAGACACATATTGGTGATGACAGATGTGCCAGGTAGTCTATGTGGTAATGAAACCAGAGCGAGCCAAGACAGTACAAAGACTGCAGTTAGGTAAGAATATAAAAGACTATTATATTCTATTCCGGGTATCGCCAATACTTCTGTGCAGTCCATTGTATCACTGGGACCTGCTGCCTATAAGTGACATCTCCAGGACACATAGTACATCACATTGTCACTGCCGGGGTCGGAGTCTTCACTGACTACTGAGGTCTTATCGGTGAGTTATTATTTATTTCATGTATTACTAATAAGATCTGACTAAGAAGCGATGACTTTATAGACCTGTATCAGTGATCTCTGCCTTGTCTGCCCCTGGTGATGTTTTTATATCTGATTATTTTTTATATTTTTTGTTTATCATCCCTCTCTTCTCCATGGGCTGTCTTTGGTATTGCAGGTCCTTGCAGTGATTAGGTTTGAGCTGCAATACCAGACTAAGCCCATGGGTAAGGGGGGGCGCTGTGTTTTATTGGAACAATCAGAGCCTTTCTGTAATCCTGGACTATCCCTGAGATAAATCCATTTCTATAGAGGTCAGTGAGGTCGGTGTCTTGTGCACATATCTGTACATATGGTGTATACGGTAAGTAAAGCTGTAATAGGCTCCCTGATACTTCTCACCACTAAGTGAATGTTCTCTCTGTTTTCTAGACTTGAGGATTTCTCCTGAGATGGATTTGCTGAGACGCCTCCTAGTGGTGGTGACAGGTACAGCAGAATTCTGTCTATTATTGTGGGGACAGATAAGCCGCAGATAATCCTGAGATTGTACATTACAGGGCGCAGTCATTTAGGGGGGATTTATAGGATCTGTATATAGTCCTTATTATATATCTGGTGTCTACAGCTCCTATGTAGTACTATGTGTCTCCATGCTAACAGACTACTAATAAACCCTATGTAGTCTGACCCTGCAGTTATGGGATATTTCCCTCCCTTTCTCCCCTCGGTAACCCTATAGACAGTGGAAGAGGAGCAGATGGAAGGGAGTAACAAGGGGATTGGGAATTGTCATCTTCATCTCTTCTCTAACCTTACTGACTTTCTTCCTACAGTCTCTTCTGTGTCTGGGCTTCTTCATACCAGGAGCTGTAACAGGTAAGACATATTGCTGTACATCACTGGTGTCAAACTTATGGCTTTCCAACTATTGCAAAACTAAAACTCTCAGCATCCCGGGCCATGCTCGGCCATGTAGCTTTACAATAACTAAGCAGTCACTACTCGCTCACCACTGCACTATTCTGGCTGCGTTTGCACAGTTCTACTCATTTCTATCATCCATAGTCCCCAGGACGGCTGCAGTATTTACATGTAGAGACCATTCCCCATATGAATAACATGTAGTCTAAGGTATTTAACTCTTTAGGGAAACAACCAAAAAACACTTTAAGGACACGGCCTCATTTTTCAAAACTGGCAGGTGTCACTTTATATGGCAATAACTTTCAGTTGATTTAACGTACACAAGTGATTTTTAAAGGAGAAAATGCATCTCATAGATTGTTAGTCAATTTCTCCCAAGCACGAAGATACCCCACATGTGGGTGTAAACTGATATTTGGGCACACGGCAGTGCATGGAAGGGAAGGAGCGACACTGGACTGGAAAAGCAGATTTTGCTGGAATAGTTTTCAGGCGCCATGTCTCATTTGTAGTCCCCATACAATGGAAACCCTCCAATAGTAACCCCATTTTGGAAACTACACCCCTGACAGATCAAGGGGTATAGTCAGCATTTTGATACCACAGCTGTTTCACAGATTATATTAACATTGGGAAATGTAAAGAAAAAAATATGAAAATGTCACAATGTTAAAAACTCAAAAATTTGTCCAAATCGGTTCACTTATCCCAACTACTCAGGTATATGGTGCCTGTGAGCTATTACTGGGGCAGAAGCGGCCATAATTCCATTTGTGGGTAGCAGAAGGGACCATTATTCTATTTATGGGGGAAGAAGGGAACATCATACCATGTGTGAGGGGTAGAAGAGGCCATTATACCATGTGTGAGGGGTAGAAGCAGCCATTGTATTTTGAGGGGAGTGGCAGAAGAGGCCATTATACCTTGTCGGTTATAGTTGTGGGTCTCATCCATGGATATGAACCTTTGCATTGCAAAGATTGAAAGCCACGGAAGACCTGCAACGATTCCAACCAGTGATGCCGCAAAAAAAAATCATCCAATTTCAGGTGTTTTTACTGTGGCAGCTGTTAGAGGAGCACACTGTGTCTGTATGCGAGCCACAATAACTGGTCAACTCTGTTTATGGCTGTATTATTTGTCACCATGCTTTTATACCAGATGGATTAGAAAAACAGCAATGCAAAGTATTTGCCATTTAATAACCAAGAAAAGCTTTCCCATGGTGGAGGAACTCTAGGATTTGCATTTAAAGGGACATGCTCTTTTTGACTTACCTGTATTGCAGCGTACACCTGTGGGGTTCCATCTGTACAGCCCATCCAGTCCATAGTGGTGGGTGGCATCGAAGTGAGTCCACACAGCTGGCCATGGCAGGTATAGAACAAAGAGCAAAGATAAGAGAGTCCATGTCAAAAACTAAAAACTTTCTCCATACAATATTGTCTTTTTTCTCCTATAGATTTCTCTGCAATACCTAAAAACAAATGGTGTCTGGGAACACACATGTGGGGGCACCCTGATTGCTGACAACTGGGTCCTGACTGCCGCCCACTGTGTCAGGTACCATCCTCAGACTGTACAATGATCACCGTTCAGATTGCAGACACCTGATCCTATAATATCTCCTCCAGCTCCAGCCACACCTACAGAGTCCTAGTTGGAAAGCACGACCTTATGGAAGCAGAGGAAGGATCTGCCGCCATCTCCACTGAGAAGATCATTGTTCACGAAAACTGGGACTCATTGTCCTTCTTGTAAGTACATCAGAACCAGCAGCCAAGGGCCCCACCATGTTCAGGGGCCCTGACTGACAGATCTATGGTTCCATTAATGTTCCACTTCTTTTCTATGATACAGCAATGACATCGCCCTCATCAAGCTGTCCGAGCCTGCACAACTGAGCCACACTGTGCAACCTGCCTGCCTGCCAGCTGAAGGCGCCCTCCTAGCTAACGGCTTTCCCTGCTATGTCACTGGATGGGGACAGCTGTATGGTAAGTTATGACTTCATAGGTAACATTGACAGAGAGTTACAAAGTGTTATATGCCTCGTACCTCTATCACCTTTTTAAGGTTCTTTGCATTATGGCTTAGCCATGTTGTGTTATAATCTAGTTATTTACTATCTATTACTCGGTTTCTAAGCGAATGGACCCAATGATGACACTCTCCAGCAGGTTCTTCTTTCTGTTGTTGATCATGACACCTGCAGCCAGAGTGACTTGTGGGGAAGCAATGTAAAAACCACCATGGTCTGTGCTGAAGGTGATAGAATCCTGTCTGGATCCAAAGTAAGAACTGATCTGCTACATTACTTATCCTGTACTGATCCTGAGTTACATCCTGTATTATACTCCAGAGCTGCGCTCACTATTCTGCTGGTACAGTCACTGTGTACATACATTACATTACTTATCCTGTACTGATCCTGAGTTATATCCTGTATTATACTCCAGAGCTGCGCTAACTATTCTGCTGGTGCAGTCACTGTGTACATACATTACATTACTTATCCTGTACTGATCCTGAGTTACATCCTGTATTATAGCCCAGAGCTGCACTCACTATTCTGCTGGTGGAGTCACTGTGTACATACATTACATTACTTATCCTGTATTATACTCCAGAGCTGCACTCACTATTCTGCTGGTACAGTCACTGTGTACATACATTACATTACTTATCCTGTATTATACTCCAGAGCTGCACTCACTATTCTGCTGGTACAGTCACTGTGTACATACATTACATTACTTATCCTGTAGTGATCCTGAGTTACATCGTGTATTATACCCCAGAGCTGCGCTCACTATTCTGCTGGTACAGTCACTGTGTACATACATTACGTTACTTATCCTGTATTATACTCCAGAGCTGTGCTCACTATTCTGCTGGTACAGTCACTGTGTACATACATTACATTACTTATCCTGTACTGATCCTGAGTTACATCCTGTATTATACCCCAGAGCTGCACTCACTATTCTGCTGGTGCAGTCACTTTGTACATACATTACATTACTTATCCTATACTGATCCTGAGTTACATCCTGTATTATACTCCAGAGCTGTGCTCACTATTCTGCTGGTACAGTCACTGTGTACATACATTACATTACTTATCCTGTACTGATCCTGAGTTATATCCTGTATTATACTCCAGAGCTGCACTCACTATTCTGCTGGTGCAGTCACTGTGTACATACATTACATTACTTATCCTGTACTGATCCTGAGTTACATCCTGTATTATACTCCAGAGCTGCGCTCACTATTCTGCTGGTACAGTCACTGTTACATACATTACATTACTTATCCTGTACTGATCCTGAGTTACATCCTGTATTATACTCCAGAGCTGTACTCACTATTCTGCTGGTACAGTCACTGTGTACGTACATTACATTACTTATCCTGTACTGATCCTGAGTTACATCCTGTATTATAACCCCAGAGCTGCACTCACTATTCTGCTGGTGCAGTCACTTTGTACATACATTACATTACTTATCCTATACTGATCCTGAGTTACATCCTGTATTATACTCCAGAGCTGTGCTCACTATTCTGCTGGTGCAGTCACTGTGTACATACATTACATTACTTATCCTGTATTATACTCCAGAGCTGCGCTCACTATTCTGCTGGTACAGTCACTGTTACATACATTACATTACTTATCCTGTACTGATCCTGAGTTACATCCTGTATTATACTCCAGAGCTGTACTCACTATTCTGCTGGTACAGTCACTGTGTACGTACATTACATTACTTATCCTGTATTATACCCCAGAGCTGCGCTCACTATTCTGCTGGTACAGTCACTGTGTACATACATTACGTTACTTATCCTGTATTATACTCCAGAGCTGTGCTCACTATTCTGCTGGTACAGTCACTGTGTACATACATTACATCACTTATCCTGTACTGATCCTGAGTTACATCCTGTATTATACCCCAGAGCTGCACTCACTATTCTGCTGGTACAGTCACTGTGTACATACATTACATTACTTATCTTGTACTGATCCTAAGTTACATCCTGTATTATACCCCAGAGCTGCACTCACTATTCTGCTGGTGCAGTCACTTTGTACATACATTACATTACTTATCCTATACTGATCCTGAGTTACATCCTGTATTATACTCCAGAGCTGCGCTCACTATTCTGCTGGTACAGTCACTGTGTACGTACATTACATTACTTATCCTGTATTATACTCCAGAGCTGTGCTCACTATTCTGCTGGTGCAGTCACTGTGTACATACATTACATTACTTATCCTGTACTGATCCTGAGTTATATCCTGTATTATACTCCAGAGCTGCACTCACTATTCTGCTGGTGCAGTCACTGTGTACATACATTACATTACTTATCCTGTACTGATCCTGAGTTACATCCTGTATTATACTCCAGAGCTGCGCTCACTATTCTGCTGGTACAGTCACTGTTACATACATTACATTACTTATCCTGTACTGATCCTGAGTTACATCCTGTACTATACTCCAGAGCTGTACTCACTATTCTGCTGGTACAGTCACTGTGTACGTACATTACATTACTTATCCTGTATTATACTCCAGAGCTGCACTCACTATTCTGCTGGTACAGTCACTGTGTACATACATTACATTACTTATCCTGTACTGATCCTGAGTTATATCCTGTATTATACTCCAGAGCTGTGCTCACTATTCTGCTGGTGCAGTCACTGTGTACATACATTACATTACTTATCCTGTACTGATCCTGAGTTATATCCTGTATTATACTCCAGAGCTGCACTCACTATTCTGCTGGTGCAGTCACTGTGTACATACATTACATTACTTATCCTGTACTGATCCTGAGTTATATCCTGTATTATACTCCAGAGCTGCGCTCACTATTCTGCTGGTACAGTCACTGTGTACGTACATTACATTACTTATCCTGTATTATACTCCAGAGCTGTGCTCACTATTCTGCTGGTGCAGTCACTGTGTACATACATTACATTACTTATCCTGTATTATACTCCAGAGCTGTGCTCACTATTCTGCTGGTGCAGTCACTGTGTACATACATTACATTACTTATCCTGTATTATACTCCAGAGCTGCACTCACTATTCTGCTGGTACAGTCACTGTGTACATACATTACATTACTTATCCTGTACTGATCCTGAGTTATATCCTGTATTATACTCCAGAGCTGTGCTCACTATTCTGCTGGTGCAGTCACTGTGTACATACATTACATTACTTATCCTGTATTATACTCCAGAGCTGCACTCACTATTCTGCTGGTACAGTCACTGTGTACATACATTACATTACTTATCCTGTACTGATCCTGAGTTATATCCTGTATTATACTCCAGAGCTGTGCTCACTATTCTGCTGGTGCAGTCACTGTGTACATACATTACATTACTTATCCTGTATTATACTCCAGAGCTGCACTCACTATTCTGCTGGTACAGTCACTGTGTACATACATTACATTACTTATCCTGTATTATACTCCAGAGCTGCACTCACTATTCTGCTGGTGCAGTCACTGTGTACATACATTACATTACTTATCCTGTACTGATCCTGAGTTACATCCTGTATTATACTCCAGAGCTGTACTCACTATTCTGCTGGTACAGTCACTGTTACATACATTACATTACTTATCCTGTATTATACTCCAGAGCTGCACTCAATATTCTGCTGGTACAGTCACTGTGTAAATACATTACATTACTTATCCTGTACTGATCCTGAGTTACATCCTGTATTATACTCCAGAGCTGCACTCACTATTCTGCTGGTACAGTCACTGTGTACATACATTACATTACTTATCCTGTATTATACTCCAGAGCTGTGCTCACTATTCTGCTGGTGCAGTCACTGTGTACATACATTACATTACTTATCCTGTATTATACTCCAGAGCTGCACTCACTATTCTGCTGGTGCAGTCACTGTGTACATACATTACATTACTTATCCTGTACTGATCCTGAGTTACATCCTGTATTATACTCCAGAGCTGCACTCACTATTCTGCTGGTACAGTCACTGTGTACATACATTACATTACTTATCCTGTATTATACTCCAGAGCTGTGCTCACTATTCTGCTGGTGCAGTCACTGTGTACATACATTACATTACTTATCCTGTATTATACTCCAGAGCTGTGCTCACTATTCTGCTGGTGCAGTCACTGTGTACATACATTACATTACTTATCCTGTACTGATCCTGAGTTACATCCTGTATTATACTCCAGAGCTGCACTCACTATTCTGCTGGTGCAGTCACTGTGTACATACATTACATGACTTATCCTGTACTGATCCTGAGTTACATCCTGTATTATACTCCAGAGCTGCGCTCACTATTCTGCTGGTACAGTCACTGTTACATACATTACATTACTTATCCTGTATTATACTCCAGAGCTGCGCTCACTATTCTGCTGGTGCAGTCACTGTGTACGTACATTACATTACTTATCCTGTACTGATCCTGAGTTACATCCTGTATTATACTCCAGAGCTGCACTCACTATTCTGCTGGTGCAGTCACTGTGTACATACATTACATTACTTATCCTGTACTGATCCTGAGTTACATCCTGTATTATACTCCAGAGCTGCACTCACTATTCTGCTGGTACAGTCACTGTGTAAATACATTACATTACTTATCCTGTACTGATCCTGAGTTACATCCTGTATTATACTCCAGAGCTGCACTCACTATTCTGCTGGTACAGTCACTGTGTAAATACATTACATTACTTATCCTGTACTGATCCTGAGTTACATGCTGTATTATACTCCAGAGCTGCGCTCACTATTCTGCTGGTACAGTCACTGTGTAAATACATTACATTACTTATCCTGTACTGATCCTGAGTTACATGCTGTATTATACTCCAGAGCTGCGCTCACTATTCTACTGGTGCAGTCGCTCACCTTATCGCGCTTCTACGTTGAAAGAAGCAGATTCTCTCTGTAGTAGTGGCACAGAAGGAGCGATGCAGTGATATCATCACTCTATCTGTGCCGCAACGTCCCATGCGTTACTGGCTGTCCTCTATGGCAGAGCAGGGACTTTTCATCTCCCTGCTGCACAGGACATCAATGCTCCTGGGATTCACATCATTAGGCTGAAAGCCTAAGGGTGCGGATCTCATGGGCTCCTGTATTATGGTAAGTTCACATGGGGATACTCAGAGATCCTTCCTGTGAACTGACTTTTTTTTTTGGACTTATGTGTTTATTTGCTTGTACTGCTTTCCATCATTTGTGCTGAATACACTGTATTCCTGTATAAATGTGCTTGCCTTCAGATATTGTGTTATACCAGCCTGATGAAGGAACCGACTAGTTCCGAAAGCTTACAATATGTCATCATTTTTTGTTAGCCATTAAAAAAGGTATCAACTACTGAGGACTCTCAATCTTTACATTACAGATAATAACTAGAGATGAGCGAGTAGTATTCGATCGAATACCTCCCCTGCATAGATATTGGTGTACTCGGTCGAATACCACGTGGTAAACGCAGTAAAAATTCGATTCCCCTCCCACCTTCCCTGGTGCTTTTTTTACACCAATAACTATGCAGGGGAGGTAATCTATCGAATACTACTCGCTCATCTCTAATAATAACTAGTGAATGTGTCACTTTACAGGGATACTCTGGCAGTCCATTGAATTGTCAGGGCGCTGACGGAGCCTGGGAAGTTTGTGGAATTGCCAGCTTTACGTGCGGACAAATGAGCTGTAACTATCTGAATGAGCCGTCCGTCACCACCAGTATGACTCAGTTCTCCGTCTACACCCGTGTGTCTGCCTACGTCGACTGGATCAAATATCAAAGTTCCGTCTGACAGGCACTTATGCCTAGTGGAGGATTTAGGTACTGCAAGTCTTTTGTGTCTTGCTGCTATACAGTTACAGTATGGATGTGTAGCATCATCAGTCAGACATTTTTGTGTTTCATGGGAACTCGCCATGTTGGTATCACGGTATATTTATATTGCTATATGTTACTCTCCGCTCTTTCTCACATGTGACTGTTCCGTTACAGAAAATCATCAACAACCAAGAAGAGACGCAGAGAGTCGTCCTCCAGCAGCGGCTGCAGATCTTGGCGGGATCTTATTACTTATCACCATATGTTTAATGCCTGGCACAATGTAATAACTATATAAACCAATAAAGAAACAAAATCTGCAAAGAAATTGGGTGTAAAACTTAATCTGTAAAAGAGACCCCCAAAGGTCCCAAGTAAGGACACAAGTGTATATGTAATAGGGAGTTACAATGGCCTGTGAGTGATACGGTCTGCTAAGCTCCTGTATCCAAGCCCATCATGTGTCATACTGTCTACTGAGCCACCATATCTAATCCTCTTTGTGTAATACAGTCTGCTAAGGCCAACATGTAACGTACAGGTAGATACAGCCCCTTAGGACAAACGTTCTCACATGTAGGATTCAAGCATTGGAGGAGGTCAAGGAGGACCAAGGCCACCATATTGAAGATGCAGATAATGTCCACACAAGGTCAGGAAACTGTTTTGGTCAGGGTTAGAGAAGAATGTCCCTACAACGATGCCTTATACTACACAATTTGGGGCCCTAATACAACCCTTTAGGATAAAAGACGCATTCATAGGAGTGCAGGAGGTCAAGGCGATAGCCGCCATTTTAAAGATGTCCAAACATCAGGAGACTTAAAGAGGCCAGGGAAGGTGAAAAAAGTTCGACGGACGTCCCCGCTGCACATATGTGCTGAGGCTTAAGGCGAGGGACATGGCCGACTCCACTGAATGGCCTAAGTAAGGAGGAATGAGCGTCAATGAGAGACAGACTGGCTGCAAGGAACACCATGGAGCAGGAATTCCAGTGAAGTACCATAAATGTCTCTGCTCCTTCGGACTATTTAAGAACTTTGAGGGTGCCAAACTTCATTATCTTATCTGGGAGACAGTGTGCACCAGGCCCCTTTATTTCACTGTGGTAACAACCAACGGCCACTGTGTAGGACATGAGATCCACCATGACCCCTCATTATAAACACCTTAGGACACAACACCCAATTCTCTTGTGGCGGAGCCCAGAGAGCAGGCACGGAGAGGACCTGCTCTCTGCCTGAGCGTAAGGGGAGGCCGCTGGAGCAGCGCTGCTCCAGCGCCCCCCCCCCAATCCACCGCTCGGTGACGCTAAGCCAACTTGTCCTGGACTGGCTTATGTCAGCAAAAATGCCGCCCTCCCCGGGGCCCTGGCATAGCACCGCCTGAAACGGTCGCTTCAGGTCGCCTCATGGGATGTGCGGCGCTGCCTAGAATACATATAAAAGTAGAAAATGACTGTTACACACATACACATTAGGTATTTCTGTGTCTGACGGTGCCCAGTGTACTGAATATAGGGGATCTACAGTGCTCCTGTTCTGTCGGGAAGGGGTTAATAGGAGCACTGCAGATCCCCTATAGTCAGCCAGACTGAATTACAAGTGGGGGAAAAAAAAACAGCCCTCAAGCTCAGGGAAGGGGCAGACAGACAACCAAAACACCCCCTCCCCTCCCCCAGCACCCCGCACCTACTGCACCCAAAAACTACAACCATTTTAATTTTTGAAATTTTCCAGTAGCTGCTGCATTTCCCCCCTCGGCTTATACTCGAGTCAATAAGTTTTCCCAGTTTTTGTGATAAAATTAGGGGCCTCGGCTTATATTCGGGTCGGCTTATACTCGAGTATATACAGTAAGTGGTTTTTTTTCTTGTTGTTCACCCAATATACAGTCTAACAACCTGCGCTAATATGAAAAAAAAGCCTCTTGCTATTTTTCTATTACTCATCCAATACACCGTGTGATGGAGCGTTAATCAGAAAAATATGTAAGAGACGTGTATGGATGTTTTTTATTATTTTTTTTTACACCTCCCCTCGGCTTCTCCCTACTATACTTTGGGATCTAAAGAGACCCCAGAATATAATAATTCAACTTTCACTCTAACATAACTTGTAGAGTCTGGAATGGGAAACAGTTATTCCAATCTCAACAGTGATTTGCCAAGATGGGGCTATCTGTTTAAGGATATGTTCACATCTCCATCGGGATCTAAAATTTTTCCCTTCCATTATAAGAATGGACATAAAAGATCCTGTAGGTTCACTTTAATCATAATGGAGGTCCATCAGATTTCCGTTGTTGCTCCTCCCACAATTGCCGTTGCCCCCTGAGGTTTTCCTCTGCCATGTGATGTTTCGGGGGCCACGTCCACTTTCTCAAGCCAGGATATATTGGCAGATATACAACTTCTATTAAGGAATAGTTGCGGAAGAGAAGAGACCTAATTCAAGTGCTTCCGGAATTGCGATATTTGGCAACACCCCCAGCTCCATAGTGAGGTGTAGCTCCGGTCACATAATCGTACTGGTGCTCCATTCTCAAGGAGGCTTTGATAAGGACTCTTGTTCCTCTGTTCTCCTGATAACTAGGGAACCAGCAGTTGGACCCCAGAAATCTGACACTTACACCTTCCTTATTCTCCAAGTGGGCGGTAACTTTCTAGTCGCTCCAAGGAAGCAAAAGGTTTCTGCACACTTGGAGAATAACTGCTAATTTACCTCTAAATACATGTCCACTCTGTCTGATCCAGGGGTACAAGGTCATATTCCAATATGGACACCTATCGGTTCCTATCTCTGACTTGTCTGTATACCTTGAGGTGTCGGCGCACGCAACACATGGACTCCCCTGAGCGAGAGTGATTATTATATTCTTCTGTTATTATCTTTTACTTGATTGATTTCTTTTTCATATTATTTTTTTCTTTTATTAAAATTGTCTCTTTTTGTTTAATTTTTTTTATATTTTGTATGTTTTGGGTCCTGGAAAATCGGATGACGCAGATGTTACCTGCTTTGTCTCAGACCCGTGGACAGTAAACTCTCAATACCAATAAAGAAGGAGAACGTTTGCTGAACATTTTATTTCCATTAGACACGTCTCCATACATTTGGATGAGGTCACGTTACATTTTATCAAGTGATAGCCTAAATCCGTGGCCCGGTATATGGGACTGTTTAGCCACTTTAGGAGCATTTCTTGGGGGGGGACGCATTCCTTGGTGTCCTCCCAAATCCTGTCTTCTCCTTTACAGCTGCAAATAGGTCTGCATGACTTGTTGCATATATGATTAGGATCGGTGTATGCCTTGCAGGATTGTATGCATGCACTGCCACAGCTATTATATTTGGTGTTCCCCTTGCAGCACTCTTCCCTCTTCACACAGTTCCCTTTGTCGTCCTCTACAGTGTCGCCCGCGCAGTAACATCCATCCTCACACCCTGGAGGGCAGTCCTCACGATTAAGAGATTTGCAGCTTAGTTGACATTGGTTACCACACTTGCGTTCTTTGCCTTGGACATTTAGAGGAACCTGCAAAAAAAAAATATGTAAAGATTGAAGATAATTTCACATTCTGCACTACAGAGACAAAACCTGCACTGTGACTGGTCACCAAAGAGGTTTCTATCACTCTGCCTTGTCTTCTGGTTTGGCCATGTTGGGCTATGGTTTGGGCCATGTAGAGCTGATGTTGCTCAAGTGCCTAGGAGCTAATCTGCAGTACCTCATCATGGCCACTACACAGAGAGCGGAGCTGTTATTCCCTCCCCCAAGGAACCTACAACAGAGGATTGTGGTTATAGCATCTAAATCCACCCACCTCATTGACTTAGTAGAATGACCCATGTATTATACCGGTGTTACATATGGGCTTTCTATAGGATGTGGCGCCCATATACACTCTTGATTTTATATTATTTGGACATCTTTGGAGAATTATTGACGTTGCTTGATAGATGTGGGGTCTTCTTTTATGTGAGATTCCCTATGAATTTCTGTCCTGTTTACAAATGTTTAACCTGTTTGTTGTATCTTTTTGCCTTTGAATATAATAAAGTTTGTTATTTTTGTATTATTAGTGTTTGCTTCGTTCTATATGTGTTACCTTTTAACTTTATATATTGCGATTATTGAGATGTTCTTTGTTATCTTTTTCACTTCTGGTGCCGGTGACTGCAGAGAAGAGCTGATCGGTGGGGGTTCTGGGTGTCAGACTTCCATGATCTGATATTGATGGACTATCCTGAGGATTAACCCGTCCTGATATGCGTCATACATGTAAGGGCTGTTTGACCGTAAAACGAATATGCAAATTAGTCTTACCGTGCACGTTGGGCGGTGAGTGCACTAGTCCATGTCATCCGTCGGTGACGCCCTCCTGCCGTTTCTTCTTTGTAACCCGTCCTCATTCCTCTCTCCCTCTGCGATGTTCCGCCTCCATCTTCCTTCGGTCCGGCGGGTTTTAGTGAAATCCTGCGCATGCGCAGTAGCCGGAGCCATCTTTGTGTAGTGAACTGTGCAATCATACTGCGCATGCTTTCTCTAAAACCCATCGGACTGAAGGAAGATGGAGGCGGAACATCGCAGAAGAAGGAAGACGGGTCACAAAGAAGAATCGGCAGGAGGGAGTCAACAAAGGATGACATGGACTAGTGCACGCACCGCCCACCGTGCATGGTAAGACTCAGGTGCATATTCATTTTACGGTCAAACTTTATAAGGGGGTGGTCTTTTATTAAACGAGTAGCGGGACCTGAATAGCCTTTTTAATAATTTTTAAAGGCTATTCAGGGATATGTTTATCTCATATTGGTAAAATCAGGTGATAGAGCCCCTTTAAACATGGCACCCACTCAGGAGCTGAACACCATAGCCGGTCAGAGACCTCGCGGTAATGTCCATGATCGGAGACAATCTAATTATAGACACCTAAATAGCGGGATGATCCCGTATTTTATGGGAACACTGCCCCCCCTGAGCAACATCCGTGACCAAAGATCCAATCCCGATCAGTGATAGAGCAAATTTCACGATCAGGATCGGCTAGAAAATGATCGGAAATCGGATTTTAAAAACAATCCTGAAATCTCAAGATCGGCTCAACCCTGCTTATCTCATATCCTTAACTTTAGAGCGGAAAAAATATATTAAAATCTATCAAGTGTGATATATGGTCACTTGTTTTTTTTGTTGTTGTTTTTTTTTTTAAATTTTGGGTTTTTGTAATTGTATTAAAACATAATACAAATTATATAAATTGTATACTGCTGTTATCATACAACCCACATAATATAAGTAATGTAACATTTTTACCAAAGATTGAAAGATTCCATTACAAAGTACAACTTGTCCTGCAAAAACTAAGCCCTCACATGTGTTGTGAATAGGAAGGAGTTAAGCAAAAGCATAAAATTCTGCGGTTAATATCCAAGACCTCAAAAACCCATATTGCATGGGGACGGCCCATAAGCTTAATAATACAATGAAGACATCTTTATGTTGTTACATACTTACCGGATTGTGAAGGGAACACCTGCACAAAGAGAATACATAAAAACAGAAAACACATTTTTTGGTCTGGTCTCCATTTTTTAATGGAACATTCTCTTTCTCTCTCACTAGGATACAATAAGATACAGAAACACAATATATGTAACTCACTCAGAGCTGACAGCAGTATGACAGACGTTCGCCCCATTTTCACTGACGAGGATCTGACTTTTTCCTGTAAATTGTAATTTTATTAGATAGTGAGAAAACTTTATCAGACTGGATAACACAGGACAACATTGTGCTGTGAGCTTGTTAAACTACCCCAGGTCTTCTGTCTATACTTTACCTAACATCCGATGATGATGAGCATCATCACACTCAAGAGGTCCGGTACCCAGTATACAAAGCAATAACAATAGAACAATAATCAGCACAAAACATCACAGCGTTAAAGTATCAGGATTGTCACTTACCTGGAGGACGCTCTGAGGACAGTCTTGTAGTAATGCAGGAAATCTACTAACACACTGATATATATATATATATATATATATATATATATATATATATATATATATATATATAGGGTATAGGTGTGCCCAGGGTGTGACCTACTGTATAATCTATATCGGGATTGTCATATGTTGTGCCATGTGCTATGGGAGTCACCAGGTAATATGTAATCAGTGTTTGTGTTAATTAACCAGAACAATCTCGTAAAAATAATTTCTGATAATAAAAGTTATAAAAAGAAAAGATGTTGCAACTGTGTGCAAATAAAATGCAAATATCAAAGGTGCTGCTTCATTACAAAAATCACTGTCCGGTGAGTGCAGCTCTGGAGTATAATACAGGATGTAACTCAGGATCAGTACAGGATAAGTAATGTAATGTATGTACACAGTGACTGCACCAGCAGAATAGTGAGCGCAGCTCTGGAGTATAATACAGGATGTAACTCAGGATCAGTACAGGATAAGTAATGTAATGTATGTACACAGTGACTGCACCAGCAGAATAGTGAGCGCAGCTCTGGAGTATAATACAGGATGCAACTCAGGATCAGTACAGGATAAGTAATGTAATGTATGTACACAGTGACTGCACCAGCAGAATAGTGAGCACAACTCTGGAGTATAATACAGGAAAAGTAATGTAATGTATGTGCACAGTAACTGTACCAGCAGAATAGTGAGTGCAGCTCTGGAGTATAATACAGGATGTAACTCAGGATCAGTACAGGATAAGTAATGTAATGTATGTACCCAGTGACTGTACCAGCAGAATAGTGAGTGCAGCTCTGGAGTATAATACAGGATAAGTAATGTAATGTATGTACACAGTGACTGCACCAGCAGAATAGTGAGCGCAGCTCTGGAGTATAATACAGGATAAGTAATGTAATGTATGGACACAGTGACTGCACCAGCAGAATAGTGAGTGCAGCTCTGGAGTATAATACCGGATAAGTAATGTAATGTATGGACACAGTGACTGCACATCTTTATCTTTGCTATCCTTTGAATCCACCATAAAACAACATCTCTGTAATACAGGGGTTAAGAAAATGGGGCAGACTTATTGATACTATTTAAAAGTTAATGGAAACTTAGACAGTCTTAGGCCTCATTCACACGTCCAGACAACACCGGCTCATTTGCTGTCCGTGGTTATTCTGCTATTGACATCTGTGAAAAATCAGATCACTCTTTTTGATTTGTTTTTTATATTTTGCATGTTTTTTGGGTCCCAGAAAATCGGATGACGCCGGATGTTATCTGCTTTGTCTCAGACCCGTGTACAGTAAACACAATACCAATAAAGAAGGAGAACTTTTGCTGACCATTTTATTTCCATTAGACACGTCTCCATACATTTGGACGAGGTCACTTTACATTTTGGCAATTATTAGCCTAAATCAATGGCACAGTATATGGGACTGTTTAGCTACTTTAGGGGCAGTCCTTGGTGTGGACACATTCATTGTTGTCATCCCGGAACACGTAATCATTTGGACAGCTGCATGAAGGTCTGCATTGCTTGGTGCATGGTGTATTGTTCTTGTGTGTGGCGCAGGTTGGCTTGCATGCACTGCCACATTGTTTATATTCGGTGCCCCCCTTGCAGCACTCTTCCCTCTTCACACAGTTCCCTTTGGCGTCCTCTACAGTTTCGCCATCGCAGTAACATCCAACTGTACACTCTTTTTCTTCGCATTTTCCATAATTAAGATATTGGCAGGTTTGTTGACATCGGTAACCGCACTTTGATATTTTGCCTTTTGGACATATAGTGGAATCTGCAGAAAAAAAATATGTAAAGATTGAAGATAATTTCACATTCTGCACTAGAGAGACAAAACCTGCACTGTGACTGGTCACCAAAGAGGTTTCCATCAACCTGCTTTGTCCTTTGGTTTGGCCATGTTGGGCTATTGTACAGCTAGTCAAGTGCCTAGGAGCTAAGCTGCAGTACCTCATCATGGCCACTACACAGAGAGCGGAGCTGTTGTTCCCTCCCCCAAGGAACCTACAGCAGAAATACTCATAGGACTGTGGTTATAGCATCTAAATCCACCCACCTCATTGCCTTACCATATGACCCATGTGTCTCATACTGTAAGATAAGAATATTTTGGATGTTTCTGTTATAGGTGTTGAGCAGACACCATAGCCAGGGGGTCTCCGCTGTTTTACGTAGCAGACACCCAGTGCTAATGTCCATAATCAGAAAAGATCTGATCATGGACATTTAACTCTTCATTCCTTGACACCTAAACATAATTTTCTGGGATCACTGTCCCCCTGAGCAAGATATGGCACCAAAGATCCATTACCATACCAGTCAGGGAGCCTATTGAAGTCTCCCAGGCCTGTCATTACTGGGCATTTACAATATACTGAAATACATTGGGGTGGTCTAAAAGTAACAGTAAAATAGTAAAAAAAAATTCGAAACATATAAAACCATAAAATGCTGCGGTTAATACCCAGGACCTGGAAAACCCAGATTGCATAGGGGACGGGCCAAGCTGAGCTTTAGCACAAGGGCCCATAAGCTTAATAATACGATGAAGACATCTTTATGTTGTTATATACTTACCGTCTGCGGATTGCAAAGGTATCAGCACAAAGAGAATACCTAAAAACAGAAAACACATTGTTTGGTCTTTACATAGGAGAGATGGTGTCAGCAATATAACATGGTATAAGTACACACAATATTGTGGATTAGAATTATAGGGCCTTAGCCTGTTATTGGAAAGCCTATTCTGGCACTATAGCGGTGCTATTGAGTTATATGGCATTATTATAGGGTGTTTAGGGTCTTCTATTTGCCGACATTTTATGGATTCCACTTTGTGAGGGCAGTCCACCCCGTGCTGTTATATATTCCTTCCATTCTCTATGAGCGCTTCCTCCTGGCCTGGTGCCGAAAAACTGCATGAGCTTTCAGACCTAGATCAGGTCTGCAGTAAGTGATGTATCAGCCCCAGTTACAAGGGAAGTCAGCAAAGTAAAAAACTGTACTGTTAATATGTTAATTTTAGCCATTTGTAGTTGCTTTAAATCTTGCTGAGATTTCCTGCTCTGGTAGGGTAAGAGAGAGCTGCTAGAGTCTGCAATGTGATCTGTAGCTGCAATATATGTTAACTTATTACATAGACTGACATTTTTGATGGAATAGTCTCTCTCTGTCTCTTTTTTCCCCTCTCTCTCTCTCTCTCTCTCTCTCTCTCTGTCTCATTAGGATTCAATAAGATACACATGCACAATATATGTAACTCACTCAGAGCTGACAGCAGTATGACAGATGTTCGCGCCATGTTCAGCAACAAGTATCCAACTGTATTCCTGTAAATTATAAATTCATTTGATAATAAGAAATCTTTATCAGATGGGATATGACAGTGTAGACAGTAAAGAGCGGTCTCCTTAGCAGTAGTTAGGGCAGTCTAGGCCAGTAGGCTGCAGTGACAGCTGGAGAACAGATGTCGCTCTCCAGTTTATTCCCAGTTAGACCAGTTAAACTCAGACAGGCTGCCCCACACTATTGGACCCGTAGAAGGTTATAGTGATATAACCTTTCATGCTGATTAGAAGACATCCCCCGCCATACAGTGATGATCTGCACCCATTGCCCTTCCCCAATAGTGGTAACATTGCAAGGTCCAAGTGTGCCTTGAGAAGGGAACATAGAGATGGGGTGCTCCATATTTACCAGGAAAGATCCAAGGACTAAAGAAGAGGAATGAGAAGCAAATACCTTTCCTGTATGTCAAAGTGGATTCTATAATGTAAGAGACTGAGCCTTGATGTTACATGACCGGATATACAATTGTTTGATGGATGGACTGAAGAGAGCTGTGAGCTTGTTAACCTGTCCCAGGACTTCTGTTTATACTTGACCTAACATCCCATAATGCTGAGCACCATGACACCCAAGAGGTCCAGTCCCCAGTATACAAAGCAATAACAATAAATCAGCATAAATATCATCATAGTGTTAGTATCAGGATTGTCACATACCTGGAGGAAGATCTGAGGAACGTCTTGTAGTGATACAGGAATCTACTAACACACTGATATATATATATACATGGAGGGTATAGGTGTGCCCAGGGTGTGCCTATAATCTATATCGGGATTGTCATGTGTTACGCCATGTGTTATGGGAGTCACCAGGTAATATGTAATCAGTGATTGTGTTAATTAATCAGAAAACTGCAATAAAATTAATTTATGACAAAAGTTATAAACAGAGAAGATGTTGCAACTGTGTGCAAATAAAATGCAAATATCAAAGGTGCTGCGTCATTACAACAACAATCACTGTCCGGTGAGTGCAGCTCCGGAGTATAATACAGTCCCGGGCAACCAGAATCCCCCTCACACCAAGGAAAAACCACACTGAGTGTCCATTGCTCCCCAAACCAGAACACAACCAGGCCCCAGAGGTCTTCGCCAGAACTCCTGATGGGGGAGTTGGACTTGGTAAAACCGCAACCGCCCAGAGAGTGTCACACACCCAGCGCACCCCAAGTTGCAGTGGAACCCAAAACCACTCACGTAAATGGGTGAAGAAACAGAAGAAGTTGGTCAGCAGAGTTGAGTGCAGTATGGATGATCGCCAGGGGATGGCGGAAGCACCACAGGAAAGTCGTACAGGCCGGGTCGGTACACAGGAGGTCACGCAGAATCCAGGGGTAGTCAGGACGTAGTTAAACAAGATGGGTCGGTACACAGGAGATCACGAGGTAACAGAGGGTGCAGCAGAAGAGGAATCAGAAGAGCCAGGCTATACACTCGAGGTTGCATGGTATCCAAATCAGAGGTCAGGAGATGTGGTCTACAAGGCAAGCCGGGGACATACACGGAGGTCGAAACACAGGAACACAGTAGGAGGCAGAAGAAGCGGGACAGGAATGGGCAGAGGTGCAGGGTGAGCTGATCCCAGTGGAAACTATATAACTGTATAACTGTGTAACCTCAGGCCCGCCGCTCTGGAGTATAATACAGGTTATAACTCAGGATCAGTACAGGATAAGTAATGTAATGTATGTACACAGTGACTGCACCAGCAGAATAGTGAGCGCAGCTCTGGGGTATAATACAGGATAAGAAATGTAATGTATGTGCACAGTGACTGCACCAGCAGAATAGTGAGCGCAGCTCTGGAGTATAATACAGGATGTAACTCAGGATCAGTACAGGATAAGTAATGTAATGTATGTACACAGTGACTGTACCAGCAGAATAGTGAGCGCAGCTCTGGAGTATAATACAGGATGTAACTCAGGATTAGTACAGGATAAGTAATGTAATGTATGTACACAGTGACTGTACCAGCAGAATAGTGAGCGCAGCTCTGGAGTATAATACAGGATGTAACTCAGGGTCAGTACAGGATAAGTAATGTAATGTATGTACACAGTGACTGTACCAGCAGAATAGTGAGCGCAGCTCTGGAGTATAATACAGGATATAACTCAGGATCAGTACAGGATAAGTAATGTAATGTATGTACACAGTGACTGTACCAGCAGAATAGTGAGCGCAGCTCTGGAGTATAATACAGGATGTAACTCAGGATTAGTACAGGATAAGTAATGTAATGTATGTACACAGTGACTGCACCAGCAGAATAGTGAGCGCAGCTCTGGAGTATAATACAGGATATAACTCAGGATCAGTACAGGATAAGTAATGTAATGTATGTACACAGTGACTGCACAGGCAGAATAGTGAGCGCAGCTCTGGAGTATAATACAGGATATAACTCAGGATCAGTACAGGATAAGTAATGTAATATATGTACACAGTGACTGTACCAGCAGAATAGTGAGCGCAGCTCTGGAGTATAATACAGGATATAACTCAGGATCAGTACAGGATAAGTAATGTAATGTATGTACACAGTGACTGTACCAGCAGAATAGTGAGCGCAGCTCTGGAGTATAATACAGGATGTAACTCAGGATCAGTACAGGATAAGTAATGTAATGTATGTACACAGTGACTGTACCAGCAGAATAGTGAGCGCAGCTCTGGAGTATAATACAGGATGTAACTCAGGATCAGTACAGGATAAGTAATGTAATGTATGTACACAGTGACTGCACCAGCAGAATAGTGAGCACAGCTCTGGGGTATAATACAGGATAAGTAATGTAATGTATGTGCACAGTGACTGCACCAGCAGAATAGTGAGCGCAGCTCTGGGGTATAATACAGGATAAGTAATGTAATGTATGTGCACAGTGACTGCACCAGCAGAATAGTGAGCGCAGCTCTGGAGTATAATACAGGATGTAACTCAGGATTAGTACAGGATAAGTAATGTAATGTATGTACACAGTGACTGCACCAGCAGAATAGTGAGCGCAGCTCTGGAGTATAATACAGGATGTAACTCAGGATCAGTACAGGATAAGTAATGTAATGTATGTACACAGTGACTGTACCAGCAGAATACTGAGCGCAGCTCTGGAGTATAATACAGGATGTAACTCAGGATCAGTACAGGATAAGTAATGTAATGTATGTACACAGTGACTGCACCAGCAGAATAGTGAGCGCAGCTCTGGAGGATAATACAGGATGTAACTCAGGATCAGTACAGGATAAGTAATGTAATGTATGTACACAGTGACTGTACCAGCAGAATACTGAGCGCAGCTCTAGAGTATAATACAGGATGTAACCCAGCATCCCAAAGAACTCGCGTTACCTGCTGTCCAGAAGGGGGATCTACCCAGTTGTACTTAACCTCTGACCTCCTGGAACCCAGGACCAGAGGAAATCTATTAGAGAGTGTGAGCAGCAGTGGAAGGCTGAATCATACTGGTGGTAAAAGGGAAGACTGGCATCTCACTATACTGGAGCAAGGTGACTCCTCCTGTAACATCTGTTATCTCCTGCTGACTACAGAAGTAAACTGTAAGTGTTTGGTTAACCCCTGTCTGGACTGTATTTATTAATTAATCGTTACTCCTGGATATCATCCCTTCCTCACCTATATCATCTGGCCCTGGGACCTGCCCTGGTTGGGGAGGCTATAACATCTGGCACTGCATCACCACCTTTTCCCATAGGCCCTATTTACAGTGCCCGGCTTCAGCTCAAGCCGAAACCCCAACTGGCGTCACAACAAACTTTTATTTTTCTTTATTTTTCTTTCATCCATTTTTGCTTAAAACTCTCCTTTTTCAAGGCGCAGCCGCCCCCCAGTGTCGGGCCTGCTCGCACCGTGAATCTACATAGGCCGAACCAGGGCGACTCACCTTTTTGTCGTCACGAACAGGATAGCGAATGTGCTCAAAACCTTTATTTTTGTCGAAAAAGACTTGCATTTTTCAATTTTTTTTCCTGCTTTCCAAAATAGCTGCCAACAGCAGTTGCATGATTCAAGTTACATTGAGCTGCAGCGGTGGTGCCTTGCAAGCTACGCAGCTACATCATCAAAAAGCGTCCGTGCCTGTACAGAGCACTGAATGCAGTGAAAGATACAGATTGCATCATCCCCAACAGCAGAGTCTACCTCTGACAACTGGAGAAATCCCTGCAGCAGCCGGACCAGCATCCCCTGCAGTGATAAGTGATCCATCCATCCGGATCCACGCTTCACAGTATCAAGTGCGGTGAGTGTGACCTTGCTGGGGTTAACAAGGGGGGTGATGTATCAAGCAAGTGGATCCTCAGCTCCATCCCCAGGCCTCTCTGAATCCCCCATAGACTCTAACCGTGGTCACAACCAAGTAACTATGGCACCTACCCTGTTTCCCCGAAAATAAGTCATCCCTCGAAAGTAAGACATAGCAGAGGTTTTGTTGAATTGCCTAATATAAGGCACCTCCCAAAAGTAAAACATCCCCCAATAATAATAATCTTTCTATGTAAAGATTGTATGAAGGAAAACATTGCAGCCGGCTGAACGCTGTGCGCGATGTTCTGTGTGTACAGATATGCTGGCTGCTGACGCTGCTGCGATACGTTGTATCCACTGTTCCTGCTGCTGTAGGATGAGCTGGGAGATGCCCGATGTGCATACACTAAGCATCGTATGCGGCGGAGAGTCCACTCTCCCAGCTCATCCCACAGCAGCCGGAACAATGGATAGCACATACGGTATCGCAGCAGCCCGATTTCCTGTGCACACAGAGCACCGCACACAGCGTTCAGCCGGCTGCAATGTTTTTCTTCATACAGTCTTTGCACAGCAAGCACATCTCACCGTAGTGCAGTGGTGGCAGCAGCACACAAAAAATAAAATAAGACATCCCCTGAAAATAAGACATAGCACATCTTTAGGACCAAAATTTAATATAAGACACTGTCTTATTTTCAGGGAAACACAGTATATTACCATTAATGATGCCATACATTCCAGGTGCATCCTGGCTGCCCCAGTATACAGGCGAGTCCCATAGCCTTAGAGACTTTCAAGAAAAGCTGAGTAGCCTGTTTGACCTATACCCTATGATAGAGGAGCAAAAGGTCACAATATTAACAAGTCAACTTGGTGGTGCAGCACAAAGGGAAGTGAAATCCTGGCCATTGAGTGATAAAAGGACTGTAAAGGACATTCACACCCGCACCAGAGCAGTGATAAAAATGTTAACCAAAAATTAACCAAAACTGTTCAAGATCTCCAAGTTTCTTCTCCAGCAAAGATCGATCCAGCTTGCTTCCAGCCCAGAGGATCTACCTTGGAGACGTTCAAGAAGAACATTGTTTCATCAACAGCGACTGACGCGCAACGGCAGGAGGACCACTGACAAGTTTGACTCCTCTGGCCGACCCATCTGCAGACGGTGTGATAAGGTTGGTCATGTTGAGAGAGAGTGTCCTTTAAATGGGCAACTCCTGGGGTAGAGGACCAACCTTCAGGAGTAAGACGACTTGGTCCAACTAGCTGGAAAAGTAGGTATGTAGGTGGACGTCCCATAATTCCAGTTACAATTGACGGTGTTCCTTTCACAGCGCTACTGGACACTGGTTCACAGGTAACCACCATTCTTCAGACTTTGTTTCACAAGTACTGGACTGATGCTGATATTACCCAGCATCCAAATGGGGACTTGGTACTAATTGCCAGTAATGGTCAGCCCCTGGTCCAGGTGGGAAATAAAGAGGTCACCCTGAGAGTAGGTGGCACGAATCTTAAACCCCAAGGTCTAATTGTTGATGTGGATGAAGGGGAATTTGCTAATGTGTTAACATTGGGGTCTAATGTGTTGGAGAATTGTCTAGATGAGGTCATTGCCATCTTACAGGACACATTGAGATCTACCCCCTACAAAGAAAGATATGCTCTGAATAAGAAGATTAAAGCCCTTGTCCAGCGTCAACAAGTGGATTTAGCAGGTGGAGAGATTGGCAGTGTGAGGGTAAGCGACCCCAATTCCATCATGCTTCCCACCAGGAGTGAAATCATTGTCTGGTGCAGAGCAGCAATAGGCATCAAAGGACAAGACTACCAGGCCCTGCTGGAGCCTGTCTATCCTGACTGTAGGTCCACTGTTATGATAGCCAGAGGGATAGTGAATGTGAAGAAGGGCAGAGTACCAGTGCGCATATTGAACTGTGGGGAGGAGGAGGCTTGCTTACCCAGGTATGCCACAGTGGCTAAACTGTTCACTGTCAGTAACAATGACATCCAGCCAACAGAGCCCTTGGCTTCATCTGACCTGACGGATGGTAATGATTCCCCAAGACAGTTAGAGGACTGGTGTCAAGCAATACACATCGGTACTGACATCACTCCTCAATACCAAAGGAATGGGGTGGTCCGGTTAGCACAAGAGTATGGAAGGGTATTCAGTAAGACTCCCTTGGACTTTGGGCAGGTGAAGATAATACAACATACCATCCCCACAGGAGACCATCCACCAATCAAAGAAAGGTATAGGCCCATTCCACCCGCACATTATCAGTGTACTAAGGACATGAGTAAGGACATGAAGAGTGTTGGGGTAATCAGGGAAAGCTATAGCCCCTGGGCAGCGCCCTTAGTGTTGGTTCGCAAGAAAGATGGGACAATGCGCATGTGTGTGGACTATAGAAAGATTAATAATATCACGCACAAGGATGCTTACCCCTTGCCGCGCATAGAGGAGTCACTAGCAGCGCTCAGGACGGCTAAGTACTTTTCTACCCTGGACCTAACCAGCAGGTATTGGTAGGTTCCTGTAGCAGAGGCTGATAAGGAGAAGACCGCCTTTACGACTCCCATGGGTCTTTACAAATTTAATGACATGCCCTTCGGCCTATGCAATGCGCCAGGAACCTTTCAAAGGCTGATGGAGTGCTGCCTAGGACACAAGAATTTCGAGACAGTCTTATTGTACCTAGAAGATGTGATCATATATTCCAGAACATATGAGGATCACTTGCAACACCTGGCTGAAGTATTTGAGGCCTTGTCCAACTTTGGCCTGAAGGTCAAGCCTTCCATATGCCACCTCCTGAAACCAAAGGTACGGTACCTAGGACATGTGGTCAGTGCAGAGGGAGTTGCCCCAGACCAGACAAGGTGACTGTGATCAAGGACTGGAAAGCCACAACTACCATCAGAGAGATCCGCCAATTTCTAGGGTTAGTTGGCTACTACAGGTGATTTATTAAAGACTTCACTACCCTAGCAGCTCCCTTGCAGGATCTCCTTGTCGGTCAATCCAACAAATCTAAAGGCAAGAGCCCCCCAGTAGAGTGGAACTCCCAATTGGAAGACTCTTTTCCAGAAGCTAAAGCAAGCCCTCACTGGAGAAGAGATCTTGGCCTATCCTGACTACAGTCAGTCCTTCATCTTGTATACAGATGCTAGCAACAATGGACTTGGAGCTGTCCTCTCCCAAGAACAGCAAGGCAAAGAGAAAGTCATTGCTTATGCAAGTAGGAAGCTTCGTCCTTCTGAGAGGAATCCAATCAACTATAGCTCCTTCAAGTTGGAGCTTCTAGCAATTGTATGGGCAGTCACAGAGAGGTTCAAGCATTACCTGGCTTCTTCAAGATTCACAATCTACACTGATAACAATCCCCTGACACACCTGGACACTGCTAAGCTTGGAGATCTGGAGCAGAGATGGCTTGCCCACCTATCCAATTTTGAATTTGTCATCAAGTACCGAGCTGGCCAGAAGAACCTGAATGCAGATGACTTGTCCCGCATGCCAAACCCCCCTTATCCAGAAGAGGAATCTGATGACTTAGAGGATGTTGAAATGCCAGCATTCTACAACAAGCAAATTGCCCATAACTCTGTATGTATGACTGGAAGAAGTCTAGCAACTCAAGAGATCTCCCTGAATCCATTAACCTCATCATGGCTGGGCTGAAACACAAGAGAGTGATCCGGCTGTGCACCTTGTCAAAGAACTTCTTGGAGTAGCAAACACCTCTTTACCTGCGGATGCACCACCAGATGTTCAACAGCTCTGGAAAGAGAGGAAGAAGCTCTTTGTTTTTGAAGGGAAGTTGATTCGAAGAGCTATCAACCCAAGAACCCATGAACTACTCTGGCAGATTGTAGTGCCCCAAAAGGACATACTTATGGTGCTAGGAGCTTATCACAACCAAGCAGGACACTTCAGGTGGAAAAACTAGAAGTGGTGATCCGAGACCGTTTCTTCTGGACGGGTATGAGAAAATCCATTGAGCAGTGGTGCAGAGAATGTGGTACGTGCAATCTCAGGAGAAAAGACACTACTACTCAAAAGCCCCCCCTGCAACCTATCCAGACAAAACATCCCTTGGAGATAGTGGCCCTGGACCACGTGCAGCTGACTCCCAGTAGATCAGGATACACCTATGCCCTTATCATTGTGGATCATTACTCCGGCTTCCTGGTTGTTGTTCCAGTTAAAGATCAGACTGCAAAAACAGCTGCAAAGGCATTCCAAGAGCATTTCTGTCAGCCCCATGGTTATCCCGACCAAGTCTTGACTGACAGAGGTCCAGCATTTGAGGTGGAGGTATTCAAAGAGTTCTGCTCCCGTTATGGATGCAAGAAAATCAGAACAACCCCATACCACCCTCAAGGGAACGGACTTTGTGAGAAAATGAACCAGCTGGTCATCAGTTTGTTGCAGACCCTGCCTTGGAAGAGAGAAACCAATGGCCTGACAAATTGCCTGACCTAATTGAAATGTACAACCATGTCCCGACTAGCTCCATAGGTTATTCTCCAGCGTACCTAATGCGTGCCAGACCAGGTAAACTTCCCATTGACATGGAGATGGGAGTCCTAAATCCTGAAGAAGTGCCCAACTCACCTGATCTTGATTGGATTACAGAAAGACAGTTGCAGTATAAAAAGGTTCAGCAGTGTGTAGAGCAAAGCCTTGACCAAGCTAGGCAAAGACAAGAGAAAAGCTACAACCAACATGCTCCAGCTTCCCCTTTACCAGTTGGTGAGCAAGTATTGAAAAGAAAGAGAAGGCACCACAAACTAGATGATCAATGGGAATCTGAACCCTATACTGTCCAACCATCTAACAGAGATAACAGCAAAGTATGTAAGATTTCCAAAGATGGCGGAAAGACTTGTACAACTGTATCCAAAGACAATCTGAAACTATGTCCGTCTCAATTACGTGAGGAAGCAGGAAACAAAGTGGAAGAAAATCCTCAACAATCAGGAAAATCTGAGACAGAAATTTACACCATACTTAGGCCGTTTCCTAGTTCTTGGCCGCAAATTGAAGGTGCTTTAGTAGTACCAGTAATGCTGTTCCCACAAACATCCTCTCAGGAGATAACGGATTCTCAAGAACAGCCAATCCCAGTTCCTGATGATGTACCAGCGCAAATTCCAGCAAGCCCGATTCCTAGTGAAAGTATGCCTACCGTTCCCCTGATGACTCCAGTGAGTAGGAGAAGATTGTCAGGAATCCCATTTCTGCGTAGATCTCAGCGCAATACACAGGGACAACTCCCCATACGTTATAGGGACAATCAGTAAAGGTATACTAACCCAATGTGTTTGCAGATAGTTGAATTGTATTTGTGCATGTTTAATTGAGTTTATGGAACGTTAAAGGTTTAATTTCAGTGCCGGCTCCCTAACGGATTGCACTAATGGGTGAGTCAGAAATACGAACTGTGCATTAATACTGAGCATGGCATTACCAAGAGAGAATGGACTAAAGGAACTGTGCCAGTGGTTAGCATGTCTAGTTTTTCAGGTTTGCTACCACAATAACTTTCTTGTGGGATTGAAACTTTTAAACTTCCATTTGCCTACCAACCTCTTCAAGTGCATGGAATGCAATTTATGCAGGTGCACCAACGCTCTCGGGGGTTGGGGGGAGGTTTCAAATATGGCGGCCTGTCGGACAGGAGCCATCAAAATAGCCTGTGCAGTGAAGAATTATGAATGTTCCAAAATACTCCGCAGCTGCACTCGGAGTTAAGGAGGTGGACTAAGCGGTTTGGGGCTGTAATCTGCAAGGAAAGCAACTGTGAATGTTGCTGGGTTGTACGGAATACACAACCAGAAACTTTAACGGGTTCCAGAAATTGTGTTCACTTGAATGTTTTTGTCAAAGTTTAAATTGATCATTAGTAAGTTGCACTTTTCTCCTTAGGGAATTTACTTACATATGAAGTTTACACTTGTATGTAATGTCCTTCAAAACTGTGATGTTCATGTTACTGTCTACTAACCCTCTTCTTAGTTCACCGGAAGGGTAGCCCGGGACGTGCTACTTTTAACAAGGGGGGAATGTAGCGCCCCACAGAGTGGGTCACTACAAATGTCATCTTATGTGATCTACACTGTGTACTGTGAAGGGATAGTGAGATCCAGTCAACCTGTCAGCACACACAAAGTTCCACAGCCATTATCCCTTTAAGAAAAGGGGTGGAGCTACAGACTGGAGCCTCTCTTTCAGTTCCAGGTCGGAGAGTGCAGGAGTGCAAGAGAGAGGAGAGGTGTGTGAGGTGCAGGTGTACTGGATGCCGCATGGTGTGTGATAGCAGAGCACAGGAGGCCGGTGCCCAGCAGGGGTTAGACCTCAGCAGGCGCGGAGCTGCAGTCATAGGACCATTAATTCCTAACTAGTGTGAGAAACACTAAGAACATTGAGAGACTCACTGGACCGAGGCCTAGTGAATGCAAGATTCCTGGAGGCTCAGTAACATACAGAGTTGGGGTGAGTGTCTGCATCCAGCATCCCAAAGAACTCGCGTTACCTGCTGTCCAGAAGGGGGATCTACCCAGTTGTACTTAACCTCTGAGATCCTGGAACCCAGGACCAGAGGAAACCTATTAGAGAGTGTGAGCAGCAGGGGAAGGCTGAATCATACTGGTGGTAAAGACTGGCATCTCACTATACTGGAGCAAGGTGACTCCTCCTGTAACATCTGTTATCTCCTGCTGACTACAGAAGTAAACTGTAAGTGTTTGGTTAACCCCTGTCTGGACTGTATTCTTTCATCGATCCTCTGTTACTCCTCCTGGAAATCATCCCTTCCTCACCTATATCATCTGGCCCTGGGACCTGCCCTGGTTGGGGAGGCTATAACATCTGGCACTGCATCACCACCTATTCACAGAGGCCCTATCTACAGTGCCCAGCTTCACCTCAAGCCGAAACCCCAACTGGCGTCACGACAAAGTTTTATTTTTCTTTATTTTTCTTTCATCCATTTTTGCTTAAAACTCCCCTTTTTCAAGGCGATGCCGTCCTGGTGTCGGGCCTGCTCGCACCGTGAATCTACATAGGCCGAGCCGGGGCGACTCACAACTCTGGAGTATAATACAGTATGTAACTCAGGATCAGTACAGGATAAGTAATGTAATGTATGTACACAGTGACTGTACCAGCAGAATAGTGAGTGCAGCTCTGGAGTATAATACAGGATGTAACTCAGGATCAGTAATGTAATGTATGCACACAGTGACTGTAACAGCAGAATAGTGAGTGCAGCTCTGGGGTATAATACAGGATGTAACTCAGGATCAGTACAGGATAAGTAATGTAATATATGTACACAGTGACTGTACCAGCAGAATAGTGAGCGCAGCTCTAGAGTATAATACAGGATGTAACTCAGGATCAGTACAGGATAAGTAATGTAATGTATGTACACAGTGACTGTACCAGCAGAATAGTGAGCGCAGCTCTGGAGTATAATACAGGATGTAACTCAGGATCAGTACAGGATAAGTAATGTAATGTATGTACACAGTGACTGTACCAGCAGAATAGTGAGCGCAGCTCTAGAGTATAATACAGGATGTAACTCAGGATCAGTACAGGATAAGTAATGTAATGTATGTACACAGTGACTGTGCCAGCAGAATAGTGAGTGCAGCTCTGGAGTATAATACAGGATGTAACTCAGGATCAGTACAGGATAAGTAATGTAATGTATGTACACAGTGACTGTACCAGCAGAATAGTGAGTGCAGCTCTGGAGTATAATACAGGATGTAACTCAGGATCAGTACAGGATAAGTAATGTAATATATGTACACAGTGACTGTACCAGCAGAATAGTGAATGCAGCTCTGGAGTATAATACAGGATAAGTAATGTAATGTATGTACACAGTGACTGTACCAGCAGAATAGTGAGTGCAGCTCTGGAGTATAATACAGGATAAGTAATGTAATGTATGGACACAGTGACTGCACATCTTTATCTTTGCTATCCTTTGAATCCACCATAAAACAACATCTCTGTAATACAGGGGTTAAGAAAATCTATGGGGCAGACTTATTGATACTATTTAAAAGTTAATGGAAACTTAGACAGTCTTAGGCCTCGTTCACACGTCCAGACAACACCGGCTCATTTGCTGTCTGTGGTTATTCTGCTATTGACATCTGTGAAAAATCAGATCACTCTTTTTGATTTATTTTTTATATTTTGCATGTTTTTGGGTCCCAGAAAATCAGATGATGTTATCTGCTTTGTCTCAGACCCGTGTACAGTAAACTCTCAATACCAATAAAGAAGGAGAACTTTTGCTGACCATTTTATTTCCATTAGACACGTCTCCATACATTTGGACGAGGTCACGTTACATTTTGGCAATTGTTCACCTAAATCAATGGCACAGTATATGGGACTGTTTAGCTACTTTAGGGGCAGTCCTTGGTGTGGACACATTCGTTGCTGTTCTCATCCCGGAACACGTGATCTTTTGGACAGCTGCATGAAGGTTTGCATTGCATGGTGCACATTTGAAGGTTCTTGTGTGTGGCGCAGGTTGGCTTGCATGCACTGCCACAGCTATTATATTTGGTGTCCCCCTTGCAGCACTCTTCCCTCTTCACACAGTTCCCTTTGGCGTCCTCTACAGTTTCGCCATCGCAGTAACATCCAACTGTACACTCTTTTTCTTTGCATTCTTCATAATTAAGATCTTGGCAGGTTTGTTGACATCGGATACGGCACATTGATTTTTTGCCTTTTGGACATTCAGTGGAATCTGCAGAAAAAAATATGTAAAGATTGAAGATAATTTCACATTCTGCACTTGAGAGACAAAACCTGCACTGTGACTGGTCACCAAAGAGGTTTCCATCAACCTGCTTTGTCCTTTGGTTTGGCCATGTTGGGCTATTGTACAGCTAGTCAAGTGCCTAGGAGCTAAGCTGCAGTACCTCATCATGGCCACTACATAGAGAGCGGAGCTGTTGTTCCCTCCCCCAAGGAACCTACATCAGAAATACTCATAGGACTGTGGTTATAGCATCTAAATCCATCCACCTCATTGCCTTGCCATATGACCCATGTGTCTCATACTGTAAGATGAGAATATATTGGATGTTTCTGGGGTTTTTTAAATCTTAATTTACTTATTGCATCATTATATTTCTTTATTATCCATATATTGATGTGATTACTCTTTGTTCCACACATTGAGTAGGTTTAGGACTTGATACATTGGCTTTCTATAGGAAATGGCATCCCTATATATCCTATTAATATTATAAATGTGAAAGTTTGTGGGTTTGTGAGTTTGTGTGTTTGCATGTTCGGATGTTTGTTCCTCAATCACGCAAAACCCGCTCCACCGATTTGGCTCAAATTTTCCACAAACATAGTTAATACACCTGATTGCGCAATAGGCTACTTTTCGTCCCGAAAACGCACATCCGTTTCGCACAGGACCCTCACAAAACACAAACACAGCATAATCAATGCAATGTCACACATTTTGGACCACAGCAAGCCCCAAAACTTCATATTGCCCTCTATAGCCTAGCCCCTAACCTCACACACTCACCTTTATAGACACTTTAGGACTTTCACCCTCACCTAATCCCATAAAGCAGGAGGCTATCTCTTTCACTGTCCGGCACAGCCATCTTTGCCGACCCCCACCGCTGTGAGGATCCGCGGCACCGCCCACCCAGCCACTACACTGTCTTCCCAGGAACATGCGCATCTCGGCCATATACATAACGTGTTTCCAGCACGCCACCATTTGGTGCCTCCACCTTAGGCCGCAGCACCCGAAAGCCTCGCTCCAGCCCGCAACACTCCCCGACGGCACTCACACCTCCCTGCTGCTTTGTCTGCACGATCCCTCCACCTACCCGACACTGGTAAGTTCCCCTAGCATGCTTTCATTATCCGGACTTCTGGCCTCTACACTCCGCTCTACTGTTTCCACACACCACCAACACCTTACACCCCATAACAATAATAACACCCATCTCCCTCACTGCCCTAGCCATCTAATTCTCCTCCGCAAAACACCTCACAATAACTTGCACCTCACTTCACACTTTGCCCACATACGCCGTACTACCAGGTCCCATACCGCTGGGGTTGGTATGGCGCGCGCCCGCAATATACGCCGCCTCGTATTGCAATACCAGCCATCGCTTCCCCTTTGAAACCCTCTGCACCATGGCTTAATACGCCGCTGTTGGACGGCTTATGTCGGCAGCAGGCTATGCTACGTAGCCTACAACAGCACTGGCACTATTAGGCAATGCATTGTAATACATTACTATTGCAATGCATTGCAGTACTCAGCACACCCTCTGCTGTTTAACAACCCTATTGTTTTGCAAGCTGCTGGATGCAGCCTGCAAATCAGCAGGAATACATTTGGCCACACCAGGCTCCTCACATGGACAACTTTATGTGGCTGCTCAAGAGTCTCCTGTGCCCAAAACTTACATGTACTGGCAGAAAATAACAAATCATACAATGTGGTATATCGAAGTATATTAACTTAATATACCTCTGTCCCAAAGACACTATGTACAGTTTCTACCACCAACGTATAGCAGGTGAAATAAAAAGTTACATTAAAAATTCTCACGTATTCTGTAACTTACAACGACAACAACATATGAACTTACATTTCATATCCCAGACCTTTTACACACTACTAAAACCTTGCCCGCAACTGTATTTACACACCTCTACAACCACCGCAGACAAAGTCGCGGGTACCAGCTAGTACTTTATATATTGCTCAGAGATATGCTTTATCTTTTTCACTTCTGGTGCCGGTGAGAGCAGCTGATCGGTGGGGGTTCTGGGTGTCAGAGCTCCACAATCTAATATTGATGGGCTATCCTGAGGATAGATCATTAGCCCTTCCTGATATCCACCATACATGTATTGCAATTTAAACATGGCACCCGCTTAGGTGTTGAGCAGACACCATAGCCAGGGGGTCTCCGCTGTTTTACGTAGCAGACACCCAGTGCTAATGTCCATAATCAGAAAAGATCTGATCATGGACATTTAACTCTTCAGTCCTTGACACCTAAACATGATTTTCTGGGATCACTGTCCCCCTGAGCAAGATATGGCACCAAAGATCCATTACCATACCAGTCAGGGAGCCTATTGAAGTCTCCCAGGCCTGTCATTACTGGGCATTTACAATATACTGAAATACATTGGGGTGGTCTAAAAGTAACAATAAAATAGTAAAAAATGTTGGAAACATGCAAAAACATAAAATGCTACGGTTAATATCCAGGAACTGGAAAACCCAGATTGCATAGGGGACGGGCCAAGCTGAGCTTTAGCACAAGGGCCCATAAGCTTAATAATACGATGAAGACATCTTTATGTTGTTATATACTTACCGTCTGCGGATTGCAAAGGTATCAGCACAAAGAGAATACCTAAAAACAGAAAACACATTGTTTGGTCTTTACATAGGAGAGATGGTGTCAGCAACATAACATGGTATAAGTACACACAATATTGTGGATTAGAATTATAGGGCCTTAGCCTGTTATTGGAAAGCCTATTCTGGCACTATAGCGGTGCTATTGAGTTATATGGCATTATTATAGGGTGTTTAGGGTCTTCTATTTGCCGACATTTTATGGATTCCACTTTGTGAGGGCAGTCCACCCCGTGCTGTTATATATTCCTTCCACGCTCGATGAGCGCTTCCTCCTGGCCTGGTGCCGAAAAACTGCATGAGCTTTCAGACCTAGATCAGGTCTGCAGTAAGTGATGTATCAGCCCCAGTTACAAGGGAAGTCAGCAAAGTAAAAAACTGTACTGTTAATATGTTAATTTGTAGCCATTTGTAGTTGCTTTAAATCTTGCTGAGATTTCCTGCTCTGGTAGGGTAAGAGAGAGCTGCTAGAGTCTGCAATGTGATCTGTAGCTGCAATATATGTTAACTTATTACATAGACTGATATTTTTGATGGAATAGTCTCTCTCTGTCTCTTTTTTCCCCTCTCTCTCTCTCTCTCTCTCTCTCTCTCACTCTCTCTGTCTCATTAGGATTCAATAAGATACACATGCACAATATATGTAACTCACTCAGAGCTGACAGCAGTATGACAGATGTTCGCGCCATGTTCAGCAACAAGTATCCAACTGTATTCCTGTAAATTATAAATTCATTTGATAATAAGAAATCTTTATCAGATGGGATATGACAGTGTAGACAGTAAAGAGCGGTCTCCTTAGCAGTAGTTAGGGCAGTCTAGGCCAGTAGGCTGCAGTGACAGCTGGAGAACAGATGTCGCTCTCCAGTTTATTCCCAGTTAGACCAGTTAAACTCAGACAGGCTGCCCCACACTATTGGACCCGTAGAAGGTTATAGTGATATAACCTTTCATGCTGATTAGAAGACATCCCCCACCATACAGTGATGATCTGCACCCATTGCCCTTCCCCAATAGTGGTAACATTGCAAGGTCCAAGTGTGCCTTGAGAAGGGAACATAGAGATGGGGTGCTCCATATTTACCAGGAAAGATCCAAGGACTAAAGAAGAGGAATGAGAAGCAAATACCTTTCCTGTATGTCAAAGTGGATTCTATAATGTAAGAGACTGAGTCTTGATGTTACATGACCGGATATACAATTGTTTGGTGGATGGACTGAAGAGAGCTGTGAGCTTGTTAACCTGTCCCAGGACTTCTGTTTATACTTGACCTAACATCCCATAATGCTGAGCACCATGACACCCAAGAGGTCCAGTCCCCAGTATACAAAGCAATAACAATAAATCAGCATAAATATCATCATAGTGTTAGTATCAGGATTGTCACATACCTGGAGGAAGATCTGAGGAACGTCTTGTAGTGATACAGGAATCTACTAACACACTGATATATATATATACATGGAGCGTATAGGTGTGCCCAGGGTGTGCCTATAATCTATATCGGGATTGTCATGTGTTACGCCATGTGTTATGGGAGTCACCAGGTAATATGTAATCAGTGATTGTGTTAATTAATCAGAAAACTGCAATAAAATTAATTTATGATGACAAAAGTTATAAACAGAGAAGATGTTGCAACTGTGTGCAAATAAAATGCAAATATCAAAGGTGCTGCGTCATTACAACAACAATCACTGTCCGGTGAGTGCAGCTCCGGAGTATAATACAGTCCCGGGCAACCAGAATCCCCCTCACACCAAGGAAAAACCACACTGAGTGTCCATTGCTCCCCAAACCAGAACACAACCAGGCCCCAGAGGTCTTCGCCAGAACTCCTGATGGGGGAGTTGGACTTGGTAAAACCGCAACCGCCCAGAGAGTGTCACACACCCAGCGCACCCCAAGTTGCAGTGGAACCCAAAACCACTCACGTAAATGGGTGAAGAAACAGAAGAAGTTGGTCAGCAGAGTTGAGTGCAGTATGGATGATCGCCAGGGGATGGCGGAAGCACCACAGGAAAGTCGTACAGGCCGGGTCGGTACACAGGAGGTCACGCAGAATCCAGGGGTAGTCAGGACGTAGTTAAACAAGATGGGTCGGTACACAGGAGATCACGAGGTAACAGAGGGTGCAGCAGAAGAGGAATCAGAAGAGCCAGGCTATACACTCGAGGTTGCATGGTATCCAAATCAGAGGTCAGGAGATGTGGTCTACAAGGCAAGCCGGGGACATACACGGAGGTCGAAACACAGGAACACAGTAGGAGGCAGAAGAAGCGGGACAGGAATGGGCAGAGGTGCAGGGTGAGCTGATCCCAGTGGAAACTATATAACTGTATAACTGTGTAAACTCCGGCCCGCCGCTCTGGAGTATAATACAGGTTATAACTCAGTATCAGTACAGGATAAGTAATGTAATGTATGTACACAGTGACTGCACCAGCAGAATAGTGAGCGCAGCTCTGGGGTATAATACAGGATAAGAAATGTAATGTATGTGCACAGTGACTGCACCAGCAGAATAGTGAGCGCAGCTCTGGAGTATAATACAGGATGTAACTCAGGATTAGTACAGGATAAGTAATGTAATGTATGTACACAGTGACTGCACCAGCAGAATAGTGAGCGCAGCTCTGGAGTATAATACAGGACATAACTCAGGATCAGTACAGGATAAGTAATGTAATGTATGTACACAGTGACTGTACCAGCAGAATAGTGAGCGCAGCTCTGGAGTATAATACAGGATGTTACTCAGGATCAGTACAGGATAAGTAATGTAATGTATGTACACAGTGACTGTACCAGCAGAATAGTGAGCGCAGCTCTGGAGTATAATACAGGATGTAACTCAGGATCAGTACAGGATAAGTAATGTAATGTATGTACACAGTGACTGCACCAGCAGAATAGTGAGCGCAGCTCTGGAGTATAATACAGGATGTAACTCAGGATCAGTACAGGATAAGTAATGTAATGTATGTACACAGTGACTGTACCAGCAGAATAGTGAGCGCAGCTCTGGAGGATAATACAGGATGTATCTCAGGATCAGTACAGGATAAGTAATGTAATGTATGTACACAGTGACTGCACCAGCAGAATAGTGAGCGCAGCTCTGGGGTATAATACAGGATAAGTAATGTAATGTATGTGCACAGTGACTGCACCAGCAGAATAGTGAGTGCAGCTCTGGAGTATAATACAGGATATAACTCAGGATCAGTACAGGATAAGTAATGTAATGTATGTACACAGTGACTGCACCAGCAGAATAGTGAGCGCAGCTCTGGAGTATAATACAGGATATAACTCAGGATCAGTACAGGATAAGTAATGTAATGTATGTACACAGTGACTGTACCAGCAGAATAGTGAGCGCAGCTCTGGAGTATAATACAGGATGTAACTCAGGATCAGTACAGGATAAGTAATGTAATGTATGTACACAGTGACTGTACCAGCAGAATAGTGAGTGCAGCTCTGGAGTATAATACAGGATGTAACTCAGGATCAGTACAGGATAAGTAATGTAATGTATGTACACAGTGACTGCACCAGCAGAATAGTGAGTGCAGCTCTGGAGTATAATACAGGATGTAACTCAGGATCAGTACAGGATAAGTAATGTAATGTATGTACACAGTGACTGCACCAGCAGAATAGTGAGCGCAGCTCTGGAGTATAATACAGGATGTAACTCAGGATCAGTACAGGATAAGTAATGTAATGTATTTACACAGTGACTGCACCAGCAGAATAGTGAGCGCAGCTCTGGAGTATAATACAGGATGTAACTCAGGATTAGTACAGGATAAGTAATGTAATGTATGTACACAGTGACTGCACCAGCAGAATAGTGAGCGCAGCTCTGGAGTATAATACAGGATGTAACTCAGGATCAGTACAGGATAAGTAATGTAATGTATGTACACAGTGACTGTACCAGCAGAATAGTGAGCGCAGCTCTGGAGTATAATACAGGATGTAACTCAGGATCAGTACAGGATAAGTAATGTAATGTATGTACACAGTGACTGCACCAGCAGAATAGTGAGCGCAGCTCTGGAGGAAAATACAGGATGTAACTCAGGATCAGTACAGGATAAGTAATGTAATGTATGTACACAGTGACTGTACCAGCAGAATACTGAGCGCAGCTCTGGAGTATAATACAGGATGTAACTCAGGATCAGTACAGGATAAGTAATGTAATGTATGTACACAGTGACTGTACCAGCAGAATACTGAGCGCAGCTCTAGAGTATAATACAGGATGTAACCCAGCATCCCAAAGAACTCGCGTTACCTGCTGTCCAGAAGGGGGATCTACCCAGTTGTACTTAACCTCTGACCTCCTGGAACCCAGGACCAGAGGAAATCTATTAGAGAGTGTGAGCAGCAGGGGAAGGCTGAATCATACTGGTGGTAAAAGGGAAGACTGGCACCTCACTATACTGGAGCAAGGTGACTCCTCCTGTAACATCTGTTATCTCCTGCTGACTACAGAAGTAAACTGTAAGTGTTTGGTTAACCCCTGTCTGGACTGTATTTATTAATTAATCGTTACTCCTGGATATCATCCCTTCCTCACCTATATCATCTGGCCCTGGGACCTGCCCTGGTTGGGGAGGCTATAACATCTGGCACTGCATCACCACCTTTTCCCATAGGCCCTATTTACAGTGCCTGGCTTCAGCTCAAGCCGAAACCCCAACTGGCGTCACAACAAACTTTTATTTTTCTTTATTTTTCTTTCATCCATTTTTGCTTAAAACTCTCCTTTTTCAAGGCGCAGCCGCCCCCCAGTGTCGGGCCTGCTCGCACTGTGAATCTACATAGGCCGAACCAGGGCGACTCACCTTTTTGTCGTCACGAACAGGATAGCGAATGTGCTCAAAACTTTTATTTTTGTCGAAAAAGACTTGCATTTTTCAATTTTTTTTCCTGCTTTCCAAAATAGCTGCCAACAGCAGTTGCATGATTCAAGTTACATTGAGCTGCAGCGGTGGTGCCTTGCAAGCTACGCAGCTACATCATCAAAAAGCGTCCGTGCCTGTGCAGAGCACTGAATGCAGTGAAAGATAAAGATTGCATCATCCCCAACAGCAGAGTCTACCTCTGACAACTGGAGAAATCCCTGCAGCAGCCGGACCAGCATCCCCTGCAGTGATAAGTGATCCATCCATCCGGATCCACGCTTCACAGTATCAAGTGCGGTGAGTGTGACCTTGCTGGGGTTAACAAGGGGGGTGATGTATCAAGCAAGTGGATCCTCAGCTCCATCCCCAGGCCTCTCTGAATCCCCCATAGACTCTAACCGTGGTCACAACCAAGTAACTATGGCACCTACCCTGTTTCCCCGAAAATAAGTCATCCCTCGAAAGTAAGACATAGCAGAGGTTTTGTTGAATTGCCTAATATAAGGCACCTCCCAAAAGTAAAACATCCCCCAATAATAATAATCTTTCTATGTAAAGATTGTATGAAGGAAAACATTGCAGCCGGCTGAACGCTGTGCGCGATGTTCTGTGTGTACAGATATGCTGGCTGCTGACGCTGCTGCGATACGTTGTATCCACTGTTCCTGCTGCTGTAGGATGAGCTGGGAGATGCCCGATGTGCATACACTAAGCATCGTATGCGGCGGAGAGTCCACTCTCCCAGCTCATCCCACAGCAGCCGGAACAATGGATAGAACATACGGTATCGCAGCAGCCCGATTTCCTGTGCACACAGAGCACCGCACACAGCGTTCAGCCGGCTGCAATGTTTTTCTTCATACAGTCTTTGCACAGCAAGCACATCTCAGCGTAGTGCAGTGGTGGCAGCAGCACACAAAAAATAAAATAAGACATCCCCTGAAAATAAGACATAGCACATCTTTAGGACCAAAATTTAATATAAGACACTGTCTTATTTTCAGGGAAACACAGTATATTACCATTAATGATGCCATACATTCCAGGTGCATCCTGGCTGCCCCAGTATACAGGCGAGTCCCATAGCCTTAGAGACTTTCAAGAAAAGCTGAGTAGCCTGTTTGACCTATACCCTATGATAGAGGAGCAAAAGGTCACAATATTAACAAGTCAACTTGGTGGTGCAGCACAAAGGGAAGTGAAATCCTGGCCATTGAGTGATAAAAGGACTGTAAAGGACATTGACACCCGCACCAGAGCAGTGATAAAAATGTTAACCAAAAATTAACCAAAACTGTTCAAGATCTCCAAGTTTCTTCTCCAGCAAAGATCGATCCAGCTTGCTTCCAGCCCAGAGGATCTACCTTGGAGACGTTCAAGAAGAACATTGTTTCATCAACAGTGACTGACGCGCAACGGCAGGAGGACCACTGACAAGTTTGACTCCTCTGGCCGACCCATCTGCAGACGGTGTGATAAGGTTGGTCATGTTTAGAGAGAGTGTCCTTTAAATGGGCAACTCCTGGGGTAGAGGACCAACCTTCAGGAGTAAGACGACTTGGTCCAACTAGCTGGAAAAGCAGGTATGTAGGTGGACGTCCCATAATTCCAGTTACAATTGACGGTGTTCCTTTCACAGCGCTACTGGACACTGGTTCACAGGTAACCACCATTCTTCAGACTTTGTTTCGCAGGTACTGGACTGATGCTGATATTACCCAGCATCCAAATGGGGACTTGGTACTAATTGCCAGTAATGGTCAGCCCCTGGTCCAGGTGGGAAATAAAGAGGTCACCCTGAGAGTAGGTGGCACGAATCTTAAACCCCAAGGTCTAATTGTTGATGTGGATGAAGGGGAATTTGCTAATGTGTTAACATTGGGGTCTAATGTGTTGGAGAATTGTCTAGATGAGGTCATTGCCATCTTACAGGACACATTGAGATCTACCCCCTACAAAGAAAGATATGCTCTGAATAAGGAGATTAAAGCCCTTGTCCAGCGTTAACAAGTGGATTTAGCAGGTGGAGAGATTGGCAGTGTGAGGGTAAGCGACCCCAATTCCATCATGCTTCCCACCAGGAGTGAAATCATTGTCTGGTGCAGAGCAGCAATAGGCATCAAAGGACAAGACTACCAGGCCCTGCTGGAACCTGTCTATTCTGACTGTAGGCCCACTGTTATGATAGCCAGAGGGATAGTGAATGTGAAGAAGGGCAGAGTACCAGTGCGCATATTGAACTGTGGGGAGGAAGAGGCTTGCTTACCCAGGTATGCCACAGTGGCTAAACTGTTCACTGTCAGTAACAATGACATCCAGCCAACAGAGCCCTTGGCTTCGTCTGACCAGACGGATGGTAATGATTCCCCAAGACAGTTAGAGGACTGGTGTCAAGCAATACACATCGGTACTGACATCACTCCTCAATACCAAAGGAATGGGGTGGTCCGGTTAGCACAAGAGTATGAAAGGGTATTCAGTAAGACTCCCTTGGACTTTGGGCAGGTGAAGATAATACAACATACCATCCCCACAGGAAACCATCCACCAATCAAAGAAAAGTATAGGCCCATTCCACCCACACATTATCAGTGTACTAAGGACATGAGTAAGGACATGAAGAGTGATGGGGTAATCAGGGAAAGCTATAGCCCCTGGGCAGCGCCCTTAGTGTTGGTTCGCAAGAAAGATGGGACAATGCGCATGTGTGTGGACTATAGAAAGATTAATAATATCACGCACAAGGATGCTTACCCCTTGCCGCGCATAGAGGAGTCACTAGCAGCGCTCAGGACGGCTAAGTACTTTTCTACCCTGGACCTAACCAGCGGGTATTGGTGGGTTCCTGTAGCAGAGGCTGATAAGGAGAAGACCGCCTTTACGACTCCCATGGGTCTTTACAAATTTAATGACATGCCCTTCGGCCTATGCAATACGCCAGGAACCTTTCAAAGGCTGATGGAGTGCTGCCTAGGACACAAAAATTTCGAGACAGTCTTATTGTACCTAGAAGATGTGATCATATATTCCAGAACATATGAGGATCACTTGCAACACCTGGCTGAAGTATTTGAGGCCTTGTCCAACTTTGGCCTGAAGGTCAAGCCTTCCATATGCCACCTCCTGAAACCAAAGGTACGGTACCTAGGACATGTGGTCAGTGCAGAGGGAGTTGACCCAGACCAGACAAGGTGACTGTGATCAAGGACTGGAAAGCCACAACTACCATCAGAGAGATCCGCCAATTTCTAGGGTTAGTTGGCTACTACAGGTGATTTATTAAAGACTTCACTACCCTAGCAGCTCCCTTGCAGGATCTGCTTGTCAGTCAATCCAACAAATCTAAATGCAAGAGCCCCCCAGTAGAGTGGAACTCCCAATTGGAAGACTCTTTTCCAGAAGCTAAAGCAAGCCCTCACTGGAGAAGAGATCTTGGCCTATCCTTACTACAGTCAGTCCTTCATCTTGTATACAGATGCTAGCAACAATGGACTTGGAGCTGTCCTCTCCCAAGAACAGCAAGGCAAAGAGAAAGTCATTGCTTATGCAAGTAGGAAGCTTCGTCCTTCTGAGAGGAATCCAATCAACTATAGCTCCTTCAAGTTGGAGCTTCTAGCAATTGTATGGGCAGTCACAGAGAGGTTCAAGCATTACCTGGCTTCTTCAAGATTCACAATCTACACTGATAACAATCCCCTGACACACCTGGACACTGCTAAGCTTGGAGATCTGGAGCAGAGATGCCTTGCCCACCTATCCAATTTTGAATTTGTCATCAAGTACCGAGCTGGCCAGAAGAACCTGAATGCAGATGACTTGTCCCGCATGCCAAACCCTCCTTATCCAGAAGAGGAATCTCATGACTTAGAGGATGTTGAAATGCCAGCATTCTACAACAAGCAAATTGCCCATAACTCTGGCTGTATGACTGGAAGAAGTCTAGCAACTCAAGAGATCTCCCTGAATCCATTAACCTCATCATGGCTGGGCTGAAACACAAGAGAGTGATCCAGCTGTGCACCTTGTCAAAGAACTTCTTGGAGTAGCAAACACCTCTTTACCTGCGGATGCACCACCAGATGTTCAACAGCTCTGGAAAGAGAGGAAGAAGCTCTTTGTTTTTGAAGGGAAGTTGATTCGAAGAGCTATCAACCCAAGAACCCATGAACTACTCTGGCAGATTGTAGTGCCCCAAAAGGACATACTTATGGTGCTAGGAGCTTATCACAACCAAGCAGGACACTTCGGGTGGAAAAACTAGAAGTGGTGATCCGAGACCGTTTCTTCTGGACGGGTATGAGAAAATCCATTGAGCACTGGTGCAGAGAATGTGGTACGTGCAATCTCAGGAGAAAAGACACTACTACTCAAAAGGCCCCCCTGCAACCTATCCAGACAAAACATCCCTTGGAGATAGTGGCCCTGGACCACGTGCAGCTGACTCCCAGTAGATCAGGATACACCTATGCCCTTATCATTGTGGATCATTACTCCCGCTTCCTGGTCGTTGTTCCAGTTAAAGATCAGACTACAAAAACAGCTGCAAAGGCATTCCAAGAGCATTTCTGTCAGCCCCATGGTTATCCCGACCAAGTCTTGACTGACATAGGTCCAGCATTTGAGGTGGAGGTATTCAAAGAGTTCTGCTCCCGTTATGGATGCAAGAAAATCAGAACAACCCCATACCACCCTCAAGGGAACGGACTTTGTGAGAAAATGAACCAGCTGGTCATCAGTTTGTTGCAGACCCTGCCTTGGAAGAGAGAAACCAATGGCCTGACAAATTGCCTGACCTAATTGAAATGTACAACCATGTCCCGACTAGCTCCATAGGTTATTCTCCAGCGTACCTAATGCGTTCCAGACCAGGTAAACTTCCCATTGACATGGAGATGGGAGTCCTAAATCCTGAAGAAGTGCCCAACTCACCTGATCTTGATTGGATTACAGAAAGACAGTTGCAGTATAAAAAGGTTCAGCAGTGTGTAGAGCAAAGCCTTGACCAAGCTAGGCAAAGACAAGAGAAAAGCTACAACCAACATGCCCCAGCTTCCCCTTTACCAGTTGGTGAGCAAGTATTGAAAAGAAAGAGAAGGCACCACAAACTAGATGATCAATGGGAATCTGAACCCTATACTGTCCAACCATCTAACAGAGATAACAGCAAAGTATGTAAGATTTCCAAAGATGGCGGAAAGACTTGTACAACTGTATCCAAAGACAATCTGAAACTATGTCCGTCTCAATTACGTGAGGAAGCAGGAAACAAAGTGGAAGAAAATCCTCAACAATCAGGAAAATCTGAGACAGAAATTTACACCATACTTAGGCCGTTTCCTAGTTCTTGGCCGCAAATTGAAGGTGCTTTAGTAGTACCAGTAATGCTGTTCCCACAAACATCCTCTCAGGAGATAACGGATTCTCAAGAACAGCCAATCCCAGTTCCTGATGATGTACCAGCGCAAATTCCAGCAAGCCCGATTCCTAGTGAAAGTATGCCTACCGTTCCCCTGATGACTCCAGTGAGTAGGAGAAGATTGTCAGGAATCCCATTTCTGCGTAGATCTCAGCGCAATACACAGGGACAACTCCCCATACGTTATAGGGACAATCAGTAAAGGTATACTAACCCAATGTGTTTGCAGATAGTTGAATTGTATTTGTGCATGTTTAATTGAGTTTATGGAACGTTAAAGGTTTAATTTCAGTGCCGGCTCCCTAACGGATTGCACTAATGGGTGAGTCAGAAATACGAACTGTGCATTAATACTGAGCATGGCATTACCAAGAGAGAATGGACTAAAGGAACTGTGCCAGTGGTTAGCATGTCTAGTTTTTCAGGTTTGCTACCACAATAACTTTCTTGTGGGATTGAAACTTTTAAACTTCCATTTGCCTACCAACCTCTTCAAGTGCATGGAATGCAATTTATGCAGGTGCACCAACGCTCTCGGGGGTTGGGGGGAGGTTTCAAATATGGCGGCCTGTCGGACAGGAGCCATCAAAATAGCCTGTGCAGTGAAGAATTATGAATGTTCCAAAATACTCCGCAGCTGCACTCGGAGTTAAGGAGGTGGACTAAGCGGTTTGGGGCTGTAATCTGCAAGGAAAGCAACTGTGAATGTTGCTGGGTTGTACGGAATACACAACCAGAAACTTTAACGGGTTCCAGAAATTGTGTTCACTTGAATGTTTTTGTCAAAGTTTAAATTGATCATTAGTAAGTTGTAAGTAAGCCTCTCTTTCAGGTCCAGGTCGGAGAGTGCAGGAGTGCAAGAGAGAGGAGAGGTGTGTGAGGTGCAGGTGTACTGGATGCCGCATGGTGTGTGATAGCAGAGCACAGGAGGCCGGTGCCCAGCAGGGGTTAGACCTCAGCAGGCGCGGAGCTGCAGTCATAGGACCATTAATTCCTAACTAGTGTGAGAAACACTAAGAACATTGAGAGACTCACTGGACCGAGGACTAGTGAATGCAAGATTCCTGGAGGCTCAGTAACATACAGAGTTGGGGTGAGTGTGTGCATCCAGCATCCCAAAGAACTCGCGTTACCTGCTGTCCAGAAGGGGGATCTACCCAGTTGTACTTAACCTCTGAGCTCCTGGAACCCAGGACCAGATGAAATCTATTAGAGAGTGTGAGCAGCAGGGGAAGGCTGAATCATACTGGTGGTAAAGACTGGTATCTCACTATACTGGAGCAAGGTGACTCCTCCTGTAACATCTGTTATCTCCTGCTGACTACAGAAGTAAACTGTAAGTGTTTGGTTAACCCCTGTCTGGACTGTATTCCTTTATTGATCACCAATCCTCTGTTACTCCTCTTGGAAATCATCCCTTCCTCACCTATATCATCTGGCCCTGGGACCTGCCCTGGTTGGGGAGGGTATAACATCTGGCACTGCATCACGACCTTTTCCCATAGGCCCGGCTTCACACCAAGCCGAAACCCCAACTGGCGTCACAACAAACTTTTACTTTTCTTTATTTTTCTTTCATCCATTTTTGCTTAAAACTCCCCTTTTTCAAGGCGATGCCGTCCTGGTGTCGGGCCTGCTCGCACCGTGAATCTACATAGGCCGAACGGGGGCGACTCACAACTCTGGAGTATAATACAGGATGTAACTCAGGATCAGTACAAGATAATTAATGTAATGTATGTACACAGTGACGGTACCAGCAGAATAGTGAGCGCAGCTCTGGAGTATAATACAGGATGTAACTCAGGATCAGTACAGGATAAGTAATGTAATGTATGTACACAGTGACTGTACCAGCAGAATAGTGAGTGCAGCTCTGGAGTATAATACAGGATGTAACTCAGGATCAGTACAGGATAAGTAATGTAATGTATGTACACAGTGACTGTACCAGCAGAATAGTGAGCACAGCTCTGGAGTATAATAAAGGATGTAAATCAGGATCAGTACAGGATAAGTAATGTAATGTATGTACACAGTGACTGTACCAGCAGAATAGTGAGCGCAGCTCTGGAGTATAATACAGGATGTAACTCAGGATCAGTACAGGATAAGTAATGTAATGTATGTACACAGTGACTGTACCAGCAGTGTAGTGAGCGCAGCTCTGGAGTATAATACAGGATAAGTAATGTAATGTATGTACACAGTGACTGTACCAGCAGAATAGTGAGTGCAGCTCTGGAGTATAATACAGGATGTAACTCAGGATCAGTACAGGATAAGTAATGTAATGTGTGTACACAGTGACTGCACCAGCAGAATAGTGAGTGCAGCTCTGGAGTATAATACAGGATAAGTAATGTAATGTATGTACACAGTGACTGCACCAGCAGAATAGTGAGCGCAGCTCTGGAGTATAATACAGGATAAGTAATGTAATGTACACAGTGACTGTACCAGCAGCACAGAGCTAACATCATGATAGATAATTATAGGATAATTATCACTTTCTTATTGTACACTGTGTTCCAGACTATTCGAATTAGATTTACATGTCAAATTAATCTTTTTGTTTCTCAATGAAACTTCTTACTGGTCTTGTGTCATTCTAATCAATCTCAAACACATGCGATATTTGGTTTGCCAGGTGAGCCCAATTACAGGAGACCTACTTAAGGGCTAGTTCACACGGGGACATGGAGGAGGATTTTGACAGCGGAATCCTCGTTATAATCCTCCTCCATACAATTGTCTATGTAGACCGCTAGCTTTTTTTTTTTCTGCTAGCAGATGTTTCTTAGAAGGCGTTCATACTTGTGCCACTGTCCGCCCGCCGTAATTCCATTGAAACCGTTTTTTGGGGTTTTTTGCACGAAAACACAAAGTCCTGCATGTCCGACTTTGTGTCCATGCAAAAAAAAAAAAAAAAAAAAAAAAAAGGTTTCATAGCAGAGAAGCTGCATATGAACACCAGTGGTTTGCTTTAAAAACTCATTGAAATGAATGGGACTTTTAAACTGACCACCAGCAAGCTGTTTTTCCTGGAATTTCAGCGGAATAACATCGGGTGGACAGCGGCACAAGTGTGAACGCCCCCTTACAGATGATCATTGTACTGTGAAGAGATTTGTGGCTGATTCGGAGCACAGAAGGGTTCATGCAGATAAAGGCAGAATGAGAAAGGTTTCTACCAGACAAATTCACTGGGTTAAGAGAAGCTACGAAAATACCATTACAAAGCAGCATACAGGTATGTGAAGCTGCTGGTGAGAACCTCAAGGTGTAGGATGCTCCAGAGGATCCTCCTTCGTTCACATCTGTGTTCGTTATTCCATTCGGGGGATCCTCATCAGGATTTCCACGGACGGTATACCAACGCAGTTGTGAACAAGGCCTAACAGTTGTGCATAAACATACTATATACTGTGGCACCGGTTCCAAAGACTCCTCATCCAACGGACCTCAACGGCTGCAGACCTGTAGCACTGACATCCCACCTGATGAAGGTCCTAAAGAGACTGGTCTTGTCACATCTCTGCCCTCTAGTGAGCTCTGCCATGGACCCCCTCCAGTTCGCCTATCGGCTTGGCATTGGGGTGGATGTTGTCATCATCCACTTGCTTTACAGAGCTCTCTCTCACCTGGAGAAACCCAGGAACATTGTGATAATAATGGTCTTTGATTTCTCCAGTGTGTTCAACACCATTCAGCCAGGGCTACTAAGAGACAAGCTGAACCTTGGTGGTGTGGACCATCACCTGTCCAACTGGATACTAGACTACCTGACAGCCGGCCCTCAGTATGTGGAGCCCGGGACTGTGTGTCTGACACTGTGATCTGTAGAACGGGGGCACCACAAGGTCCAGTTCTTGCCCCATTTCTCGTCACACTGTACACTGCTGACTTTAGGCACAACTCATCCAGCTGTTACTTACAGAAGTACTCCGATGACTCTGCAATAGTAGGCCTCATCACTGACGGAGATGTCAGGGAGTACAGAGACTTAAATTAGGATTCTTTGGACTGATGCCAGTGGAACCACCTCAGGATTAATGATGGGAAGACCAAGGAGATGGTGGTTGATTTCAGTAAGAGGAGGAGTGCCCTGAATCTGGTGGAGATCCAAGGGACAGGTATTGAGATAATCAAGACCTATAAGTATCTGGGTGTGCTCCTCAATAATAAGCTAGACTGGGCTGATCACTTGGAGGTGCTACACAGAAAGGGTCACAGCAGGCTCTACAATGCTCAGGAGGCTGAGGGGCTTTGGAGTCCAAGGGCCATTTCTTAGGGGCTTTTTCAACTCTGTGGTAGCATCAGTCATCTTCTTCAAAGTGGCCTACTGTCAGAGTAGTATACAAGTGAGGGACAGGAATAGACTTGACAGGCTGATCAGGAGGGCCAGCTCTGTCCTGGGGAGCCCCCTGGACCCAGTACAGGTGGTGGGTGACAGAAGGATACTGTCCGCAGTGAGCTCCATTGCTGGAGAACAACTCCCATCTCATGTATGAGACCATGATAGTACTGGGCAGTACTGTCAGTGATTGTCTGCTTCACCCAAAGTGTGAGAAGGAGCTATTGGATATCCTTCCTCCCAACCGTGGTCAGACTAAGCGGAGATCACTCCGCACAGAGAACTAAATGATCCTGAGTCTTTCTTTTCTTCTTAGTTGCTATGATTCTTAGTATCTTTTCTATCTTCTATGAGCTTGTATGTGTTCTTTCTTATAATACATTACTTTATTATCCATGTGGCTGTAACACACTGAATTTCCCCATAGTGGGACTATCTTATCTTATCTTATTCAGCAACCTCTAAACAGTGCTCTCAAGCAGAAACAGTTGCAGTGGGCCCAGACATATATGACGACTAATTCTGAAACAGTCTTGTTTACTCGTGAGAGCGGTGGACAAATAGTGGCATTAGAGCCATAAAGGGGCCATCTAAAAGGAAGGCAGCAGATGAAGCAGCAAAAAGGTACTAAATAGACATGATAAGTATAGTTATTCCTATATATCCTAGTCTGAACAAAATGTTATCATTGGGAGGTTTGTCCAAGAAAATGAGAATTATCTGCTAAGAGTTGAAGATTTGTACATTATATCGTCATTTGGGAAAAACGGAGAAATATATAATTTGCAATGTATATGTGACTGTTACAGGGGGTTGAATTGGATGGGATCCGGGTCCCATTAGTGGTATCGGAGCCACCAGCGACCTTAATCTGGCCCTGACAACAGACACGATGACCTTTCTAATAACTCATCAATTACTCTTAAGTGGACAACTAGGTCCAACATAACTGGTACCCTTAAAGGACACTGTGAATGTCTAAAAGGGGTATTCTGGCCCCAAATAAACTGTTCACACTGATAACCTATCCACCCCAGCTGTTGGGGCAGCCTCCAGACAACTGGACAAGCAGTAGATGCAGCACTGGTCCTATTCAATAGGAGCTGCACCTCAAACTTGTCCACCACATATTGGTGGTTCCATGGGATTGCAGCGCTGATCCTATTACTTGTATAAGAGCGATGCTGCACACACTGCCTGACCACTAGCAGCTTCCAGGACCCAGAGGCTGCCCCAACACCTATTTGGCATGAGATCCAGATATCAGACCTTGGCATATCACCTATTGAAGGCCTACCCTGTGGATAGATCATCGGTATGAACAATCAATTTGGGGTGCAAAACCCCTTTAAGGAGGCAATATTGAATAGGCAACCCTGGCACACCGACCTGACTAAAAAACTGAGATGTGCCTCGTGGGTTGCAAAACGCCTCTGGAAGAAAAGCCACTCCCAGGAAGACTTCCTCAGTTACAAAGAGGCTGTACTCGCGTTTAAGAATGCACTCACCTCTGCAAAGCAGGTCTACTTCGCCACACTCATATCTGCACTATCTCACAATCCCAAACAGCTATTCACCACCTTCAACTCCCTCCTCCCGCCCCCCCCTCCGACATCACTTATCTCAGCTGACGACTTTGCCTCTTACTTCAAAACTAAAATTAACACCATCAGAGACAGTCTCACCCTACATCCCCGACAACCCCTCTACCCAACTACTCGCTGTTCCTCATCTTTGACCTGTTACTCCATCACTGACAAAAAACTCTCCTCCCTAATTTCCAAATCCCACCTCACCTCCTGCGCACTTGACCCAATCCAGTCACATCTCATCCCCAAGCTCACTGACGTTATCACTCCAGCCCTAACCCATCTCTTCAACCTATCCCTAGCCAATGGATCCTTCCCCTCAGCTTTCAAACACGCCACTGTCACTCCTATATTTAAGAAACTGTCCCTCGACCCGTCCTCTCCTGCCAACTATCGTCCCATCTCTCTGTTCACATTCGCCTTAAAACTGCTTGAGCAAGACATACACTCCGAACTCTCCTCCTATCTCTCGTCCAACCTGCTCTGTGACAGACTACAGTCAGGCTTCAGACCCCGGCACTCCACTGAAACTGCCCTAACAAAAGTCACCAATGACCTGCTAACCGCCAAAGCCAAGCGCCATTACTCTGTCCTCCTCCTCCTCGACCTCTCCTCTCCCTCTGACACAGTTGACCACTCCCTCCTGTTAGAAATTCTCTCATCCCTTGGTATCTCAGACCTGGCCCATTCCTGGATCTCCTCATACCTCTCTGACCGCACATTCAGCGTCTCCCACTCGCACACCACCTCCTCACCTCGCCCTCTCTATGTAGGTGTCCCCCAAGGCTCCGTCCTAGGACCCCTCCTGTTCTCCATCTACACCCTTGGCCTGGGCCAACTCATAGAGTCTCATGGTTTTCATTACCATTTCTATGCTGATGGCACCCAAATCTACATCTCTGGACCAGACATTACCTCCCTGCTGACCAGAATTCCAGATTGTTTAGCAGCCGTAGCCTCCTTCCTCTCCTCCCGCTTTCTCAAACTCAAAATGGAGAAAACAGAGTTCATCATCTTCGCCCCACCCCATATGGCCCCTCCGCCCGACCCATCTATCAAAGTTAATGGAACCACACTTACCCCTGTCCTACGGGCCCGTTGCCTTGGGATAACACTGGACCCCAAACTATCCTTCAAGTCACACGTTCAAACCCTCAACATCTCCTGCCGCCTCCAACTCAAGAATATCCACTGAATCCGCTCCTGCCTCACCCCTGAAACTACTAAGACGCTCATCCAGACCCTCATAATTTCCCGCCTAGACTACTGCAACACCCTTCTCCATGGACTCCCAGCAAACACCCTCGCCCCCCTCCAGTCCACCCTAAACTGTGCTGCTTGCTTAATCCACCTCACACCCCGATCTTCATCGGCTGCTCCCCTCTGCCAGTCCCTCCACTGGCTACCTATAGCCCAGCGAATTGAGTTCAAGCTACTAACGCTAACATGCAAAGCCATCCACAACCTGTCCCCTCCGTATATCTCTGATCTCATCTCCCGCTACCTGCCCACACGTAACCTCAGATCCTCCAATGACCTCCTACTCCGCTCTGCTCTCATCCGCTCCTCACACAACCGTCTCCAAGATTTCTCCCGTGCATCCCCCATACTCTGGAACTCCTTACCAAGACACATAAGACTGACCCCCACAATCACAGGCTTCAAGAAGGCCCTGAAGACTCACCTATTCAGGAAGGCCTACAACCTGCAATAACACTATCACCACACTGCCATCTGTACAGTCTCCCCCTCTCCTTCTGTCTCTACCCCCTTCCCCCATAGATTGTAAGCCCTCGCGGGCAGGGCCCTCTACCTCACTGTGCCAGTCGGTCATTGTTAGTATTATATCTACCTGTATATTTTGTATACTGTATGTAACCCCCAAATGTTATGCACCATGGAATTAATATAATAATGTACAGCACCATGGAAGTAATATAATAATGTACAGCACCATGGAATTAATTGTGCTATATAAATAAACAATAATCATAATAATAATGAATATTTAAGGGAGGCTAACTCATGGGGGCCACTCTTAAATCTGGGTCCATTGAGGGCTTCTTGACCTTGCAGTATGTCTATGTTTTTGTTAGGGCATTGAAGCTATCACTCTTTTAGGGATATTGAAGTCACCACAATGTCGAAACAAGATACCAAGTGAATCCCGAGCCCCACAGGATTATAGATATGTCTGTGTCTCGGGCAATGGTCCATCCATGTTGGACTAGTCATCCTTACGCCTATGGATCAGGGCCATAACACATATATGGAGATATCTCCAGTAAACATCAATAAGAAGAACATTTGACAACCATTTTATTTCCATCAAACACGTCTCCATATCATTGGAGAAGGTCACATTGGTTACATTGGTAAGACATGTACGGGATGGATTAGCCACCTATAAGTGGCATTGTTCAGGAGGGACACATTTCTTGCCCAAACTTTTGTGTCCATTTTTACAAGCGCAAATAGGTTTGCACATCATAGGGCAAAACATCTTTTTGATGTACGTGGTGCAGGATTGCAGGCATGCACTGCCACAGTTGGTATATTTGGTGTTCCCCTTGCAGCACTTTTCCTTTTTCACACAATTCCCGTTGCCGTCATCTACAGTGTCGCCCTCGCAGTAACATCCTGGCTTACACTCTTTGGTGCAGTCAGTATAGAGGCCTTCACAGCTTTTTTTGCAGGGGCTACCACACATGTCAAATACTCGGCCTGGTTTACATTTAGATTTTTCTACAAGAAAAAGTAAAAAATAAAAGATTATTTCACATTCTGTCCTAGAGAAACAAAACCCGTCATCAGGTCATAGAGTAAATGTCAGGATGTAATATGGGATGTCCCATAGAAATAAGGAGGAATACAATTGGGGTGTAACTTAAAGGATTGAGGAGTAGGGTTGAGCGATCGGGATCGGCTGGAAAATGATCGGAAATCGAATTTTGAAATCACAAGATCGTCTCAACCCTAAAAGTTACTTTTCCCATAGAGAAGCATTGACTAGGGTTGAGCGATCCGGATCGGGAAAGATCGGATCCCGATCGATATTCATTTCGAGTAGCCCCTCAATATTCAGCTACTCGAATCGAATATCGAACCCTATTATAGTCTATGGGGGGAAAATGCTCGTTTCAGGGGTAGGCAACATTCGATCAAATTAAAGTCCACGAGTGAGGGTCGGGCTGGATCCTCTGAGAAGTCTTCTCCGTGCAGCTTCCCCAAGGCGTCTTCCGGCTCTGAATTCACTCTGCCAGGCATCGGACATGGGCAGAGCCGACTGCGCATGCCCACACTACAAGCAGACATGCGCAGTCGGCTCTGCCCAGGCCCGATGCCTGGCAGAGTGAATGAAGAGCCGTAAGACGCCGCGGGGATGCTGCACGGAGAAGACTTCTAAAGGTAGGAGAAGAACCAGCGTTGATTGGCCGACTGTATAGCATTTGGCCAATCAATGCTGGTTCTGCATCGAACTTTTACATTCGAACAGCGAGTGGTACTCAATCGAGTATGAGTATTTCGAATAACGTAGTATTCGATCGAATACCTACTCGATCGAATCTTTATGGGATTATATACTGACCGTTTGCGGATTGTGCGGTTATCCCCATGAAGAGCACGCCTGCAAAAAGAGAAAACACAATTATTTAGTCCATCAATAGCAAAGGTGATGGAACTTATACAATAGGATATAATGGTGTCAGTGGTCCTGCGTGGGATGGGAGGTTACTGAGATTAGGTAAAGGTCCACAATATTATGTCCTGGAATTTCCTGTATTAGTGGTGAAATATGTGTCATATAATGTAGAGCTAGAAGAGATAAAGCTATTGGGTATTCACATTGCCCAGCCAGGGTTATATGGCATTACTATAGCTGGGACACTAAACCTCTCGTCCATAAGGACCTGGGGACCTGTTTAGTATCACATAGCCACCTGTCAGGTTCCCTTTAAGGTCAGGTATATAGTATATACAGTATATATATATATTATATATATGGAACTCACTCAGACATGACAGCAGCACCAGACATCTTCGCCCCATCTTTAGTTACAAGGTTCCAGATTTTCCTGAAATAAGCAAATATTTGGTAGGAAATAGTAAGAGGGTGGGCAACTGTTTTTGGGTTACCGAAACAGTTACAGACTGCAATAGCCCAACAGTGGCATTACAGATATGGATAAAGTAGACATGGTTGCAGTTCATTGTAGGTGGCGCTATTGCAGCATGCTTTTTACACAGCCCAGTGGGCTAGCGTGAGCCCATTGTAGCCCCTAGGGAATGGACCCAGCTATATGCCCAACTAGCTGGTACCCGCGACTTCGTCTGCGGTGATTGTAGAAGTGGGTACGTAGGCGCGGGTAAGGTTTTCGTACTGTGTATAAGGTATGGGATATGAAATGTAACTGTGTATCTTGTTTTTGCTGTAATTCTGAGAATACCTGAGACTGTGAGGTGTTGGTATAAACTGTACATAGTGACTTTGGGACAGAGGTATTTCAGGTTAATATACTTGGATATACGACATTGTATGATTTGTTATTTTGCGCCAGTACATGTAAGTTTTGGGCACAGGATACTCTTGAGCAGCCACATAAAGTCTGGCCCTGTGCATGACAGTTTAGTAACTCCATGCGCCTCTTATTAATAGCAATTAACCCCATCATGTCCCTCACATTAACCCTTGTGTACGAGTTACTGATATGTGAAAGACTTGGAGGTAATAGTTAAGTATCTTCATTATTGAGGTCTTTTATTATTACCTCCATATGTCTCACATAGTAGTAACCTTTATATGAGTCACACAGGGGTTAATATGAGGGACATGATGGGGTTTATTCCTATTAATATGAGGCACACAGGGGTTAGTATGAGGGACATGATGGGGTTTATTCCTATCAATGTGAGGCACACAGGGGTTAATATGAGGGACATGATGGGGTTTATTCCTATTAATATGAGGCACACAGGGGTTAGTATGAGGGACATGATGGGGTTTATTCCTATCAATGTGAGGCACACAGGGGTTAATATGAGGGACATGATGGGATTTATTCCTGTTAATGTGAGGCACACGGGTTAATATGAGGGACATGATGGGGTTTGTTCCTATCAATGTGAGGCACATAGGGGTTAATATGAGGGACATGATGGGGTTTATTCCTATTAATGTGAGGCACATGGAGTTATTAAGACTAAAGTAATAACCCCAAATGCCTGACATTAATGAGAACAGTAATCCTATGTACCTGTGTGTTTTTCAGTTTCACTTTGCTAGCAGCTTCCTCTCCTCCTCGGGGAATTTTTGCAGGATGCAGATCACTATAGCAGGCAGAGACCTGAGCGATTAAGCTCCACCCCCTGGGTTTCCTGCACCCCTCTCAAAGGGGAGTGTCCTTATGCCTCAGCTCTAGCAGCCCGCTGAAGAGACTCAGACGTCATTTAACTCTTGCAGGTCCTTTGCTGCTGGTGTGCCAGTGAAATATGGCAGGAGTGCCACTCTTGGCACGTGTGCCAGGGGTTGCTGACCTCTGCTGTAGAGGGTAATATGAATTTTGTGGCTTGCTATGGTCCAAAGTGTATGAGATTGCAGAGATAGTGATGTGAGTTTGGGTTTTGTGGGGGTCCTGGGAAAAACGTATGTGCGCTATTGTGACGAAAAGTAGCCTATTGCGCAATCGAGTGTAGTGACTATGTTTGTGGAAAATTTCAGCCAAATCGGTCGAGCGGGTTTTGCGTGATTGAGGAACAAACATCCAAACACACAAACATCCAAACTCACAAACTTTCACCTTTATAATATTAATAGGATGGTCTAGTCACAAAACTGAGATAGGAAACAGAAGCCGTCCCATAAAGAGAGATGATGTGCCAAATATTGGGGGACGTCAAGGTTGTAAAACCAGCCTGGACCCATTCCTCTCCAGGTATCTAGGTTTCTGGGGCTTCAGTTAATTCAGCCCCTATAGTTATAGTAGGTGAGGGAGAAACTTTATATATTTGGAACTAAATTCCATCCTTAAACTGGACGTTCTTCATCCTAAATCTGGACTAGTCAGTGGAATTCCTAACTAGTACACCCCCTATTGGGACGCTGCATGTGTGCCCAGTTACTTGAGTCGTTCCAGCACTTACCATCAAGGCCCTTCCAAACTCCACCACACGGCTCAGAGTAACAGAGAGGACCCTTCAGTAACTAGAAGTGCCCCGGGGGAACTACCACCGCCATCAGGAACCCCTCAACTGGGTCCAGTCCTCCTCAACCTGGTCAAGTGTCTTTGTCCTACCCAAGACATCACCGTCTTAACTACTACTCCTATCCTCCGGATCCCTCCATTGGGTTGTCTTTAGAATATTGCAAAGAGATAAATGTTTTGCAGAGTTTTAAAGATTTACTCTAACCATCTTAGTGGTAGGAAATATATTAAAAAACCAAAAAACTTGATAGTCTTCAGTAGTTGATACCTTTTTAATGGCTAACTCATAATGATGACGGATTACAACGTTTCGGAACCTCTCGGCCCCTTTCTCAAGAAATTTAAAAAACATTTCTGAAGGAACAGATTTATGTACAAAAGGACACATAGGGATAGAATTCTCGGAGGAAGGGGGGGGAGGGTTATTAGTAATTGGTAGAAACAATGTAAACAATTCAAGATTCTTATCCGTTCTCAGGGTCTCAGGTCAGTGATTTCTGTAAGATGCCATAAACCCATGTGACAGATTTAACCCCTTCTCCAGTGTTTGAAGCAGGGTCATAAGTTTATACTCAAAAATCCGTCGCTCTTTCTTTGATTTAAAATTCCCTCTTAAAACGAAAAATTTTCATTGCAGAAATGTTTTGATACGGGAAGGTCCATTCTTCGTTCTCTAATTGTATGGCGATGTGAATTCATACGCATTCTAAACATTTGGTGCACATTATTAAATACACTACATTAGGTGTGCTACAGGTGAACGTACCTCTGATTTGATATTCCCTGTTAGAGTTTGGTATCTCTATCTCTATATCTATATCTATATCTATCTATCTATCTATCTATCTATCTATCTATCTATCTATCTATCTATATATCTATCTATCTCTATCTCTCTCTCTATATATATTAGTGTTCTCCACTACAAAAAAAGTATCAGGATTGTCAAATACCTGGAGGACGCTCTGAAGACAGCCTTGTAGTGATGCAGGAAATCTACTAACACACTGATATATATATACAGCATATACATTGAGGGTATAGGTGTGCTCAGGGTGTGACCTATAATGTATACCTGGGTTGTCATGTGTTATGAAAGTAACCAAGTAATTTGTAGTTACTGATTGTGTTAATTAACCAGAAAAATGACATAAAATTATTTTACTGATGACAAGTTGGAAACAGGGAAGATGTTGCAACTGTGTGCAAATAAAATGCAAATGTCAAAGATGCTGCTTCATTATAACAATCAGTGTTTGGTGAATAGAACTAGGTTATAACACAACATGGCTAAGCCGTAAAGCAAAGAACCTTAAAAAAGTGATAGAGGTAAGAGGCCTTGTAACACCTTGTAACTCTCTGTAAATGTTACCTATGAAGTCATAACTTACCATACATAGCGAGCGCAGCTCTGGAGAATAATACAGGATGTAACTCAGGATCAGTACAGGATAAGTAATGTAATGTATGTACACAGTGACTGTACCAGCAGAATAGTGAGCACAGCTCTGGAGTATAATACAGGATGTAACTCAGGAACAGTACAGGATAAGTAATGTAATGTATGTACACAGTGACTGTACCAGCAGAATAGTGAGCGCAGCTCTGGAGTATAATACAGGATGTAACTCAGGATCAGTACAGGATAAGTAATGTAATGTATGTACACAGTGACTGTACCAGCAGAATAGTGAGCGCAGCTCTGGAGTATAATACAGGATGTAACTCAGGATCAGTACAGGATAAGTAATGTAATGTATGTACACAGTGACTGTACCAGCAGAATAGTGAGCGCAGCTCTGGAGTATAATACAGGATGTAACTCAGGAACAGTACAGGATAAGTAATGTAATGTATGTACACAGTGACTGTACCAGCAGAATAGTGAGCGCAGCTCTGGAGTATAATACAGGATGTAACTCAGGATCAGTACAGGATAAGTAATGTAATGTGTGAACACAATGACTGTACCAGCAGAATAGTGAGCGCAGCTCTGGAGTATAATACAGGATGTAACTCAGGATCAGTACAGGATAAGTAATGTAATGTATGAACACAATGACTGCAGCAGCAGAATAGTGAGCGCAGCTCTGGAGTATAATACAGGATATAACTCGGGATCAGTACAGGATAAGTAATGTAATGTATGCATACAGTGACTGCACCGGCAAAATAGTGAGTGCAGCTCTGGAGTATAATACAGGATAAGTAATGTATGTACACAGTGACTGTACCAGCAGAATAGTGAGCACAGCTCTGGAGTATAATACAGAATATAACTCAGGAGCAGTACAGGATAAGTAATGTAATGTATGTACACAGTGACTGCACCAGCAGAATAGTGAGTGCAGCTCTGGAGTATAATACAGGTTATAACTCAGGATCAGTACAGGATTAGTAATAACTGTACACAGTGGCACTATCTGTACAATACTGTATATATGTTAGATATTTTAGTATGGCAGCCTGTCATACAAATGTCGGTATTTTGCATTGCATTACTGCATATCCCTAGATGGTCAAAAAATGTGTCCAGTGGGAAGGGGTTAACATCATTTCTTGAAAATAAAAACTAAGTTCTGTGATATTTTACCATGTTATTTCCTTTTGTAGATATTTTGCTACCTGCACCTTATGTATCTGGTTTAGGAGCAGTCAGTGTCACATTGCCTTGAGCAGATGTCCCAGCACAGTATATACTTATATATGATTACCTCCTAATATTACATCACTGACCATAAATACATAGTCTATGAAAGCAGTCTGATATATCAGGTACAGAGCTGTCCTTAACATAGATGATTATTATATGATAATTACCATTTTCCTCTTATATAATTCATGACTTGGAAGTTCCCGCTAGTAATATTGAATTCTATAAATGAAGACTGAAGATAAGATGATTCATGTAATAACCTCTTATTATATATGTGACTGGGTTTAGGTGGAGCAGAATATCTGACCAGGCTTCCTCATAGTGATTGGTGTTTGGTTGTCTCTTGTGTATCCTAACTATTCTCTTTCTAATCTTCACCTGACCACTGAATATTACCATATTCCTTGTCCTCTTCCATTAGCTTATATCCTATAGGCCATTCTGCAGACAATCACTTGTCTCTAGGGTCTTATGGGTGGATAAAAGATGGATCTCAGAATCATCTCCAATGTTGGACCCACTGGCTCCCATGTGAATGAGCCCTTAAGCTAAACTCATTCCTCACGTTGTTCCCGTGATTGTTATGGCATGTCAGCAGCTCGCTGGGACGCCATATACATATGAGTGTGTTGTTGGTGCCGATGATCCCCGTCAGCTCCACTTGAGGAGAGCTCTGTGACTTCTGGCTTCCTTCATAGCTCTCTTTGTTTTAGAATTTTGCAACAAATTAGATTTTCTTTTTCCTGGCAGGTTTAAAAGTAGCAAACTGTCAGTATGAATCAAAGGTGTTTTCCCATGTCAGTGTGTCAGCACTGCCTGGAGCTGATCAGATAATATGCAAATGCATGTGCAGAATCCACTGAGGGTTAGTCTGTGTGTTTACACAGAGAGATAACAGACCTGGGACCTGAGATAAGGCTGCTGCCACAGCAGTGTAATATAGTATGTGAACATAAATTCATAACAGTCGTGAAGCCATGACATTTATGTAGCCTATGTGTTAATCGAGGTTACAAACTATCTATGTGCCGAATTTCATGCAAATCCGTTCAGCCATTTTTGCGTGATTGAGTAACAAACATCCAAACACACCATTTATAATATTAGTAGGATAGGATTTACTCGTCTGTATCATTCATGTTCACGTGTCAGTGGTTACATGAGATCAGCTTCTATACAAGGTGCGTCCAGGGTGAGGACACCAGACTTTACGTAATCCTATATATGATCTGTATAAAGACAGTTTCTATATTTCCTGATACAGTCGGCCTAGTAGGCCATATGGAGATTCATCTAAGAATAGCAGCCATGAATATACAAAGGTAATAGAGATGAAATGTGAGCAGTGCAAGTGTGTATACAACAGACTGTATACAACGTACAAACCTATACCAAAAAAATCCTTAGGGTCTGATCCCCATACTATACAGTGCACCGTAAGTATTGTTAAGGAGAGTCCTTTCTGAAAAAATGGGGGACCTCCTGGACTTTTAGAAGAAGAGGCAAATATCCAATAATCATGGCCAGCGAATTTTGTACCCATGTCACAAGAAAGGGAGCATGATTATGGGGCGGGTGTGATCATGCCAATAAGGAACATGGCCTCACCCAAAAAAATTTTGTGGCGTGTTGTATGCGTCATCCCCACCAATGTTGGCAAGTATGAATTTATTTATTTCTGGCACAAGCGTGTCCTATTTTTGGTGTACGGCCGTTTGCAACTTTTTGACAGATTTACTATAATTCCCATCAGAAAATCTATATGAGTTATTCCTGAAATCTACAAAAGTCCTGACTGGCGTAGATGTAAATTCTGGTGTAGGGGACATCTTGTGGGGTCTCAGTATTACTATACAGGGTTTTTGTTATACATTTAGCTATTGGCTATGAAACTGTTGCCCATATCTCCCCAGGTTCCTGGATTCAGTGGGACAGTCCCAGATTCTAGGTCCTGTCCCACTTGTCCAGGTTGGTGAGAGGTATATCCCGACTTCAACTCATCTCCACTAGAGACGAGTGAGTATTATTCGAAACGGGAGTTTCGAATAGCACGCACCCATAGGAATGAATGAACGCAGCCGGCACGCAGGGGGTTAAGCGGCAGGATGCTGCGTACTGAGTGTGTCCATTCATTCCTATGGGTGTGTACTATTCGAAACTGGAGGATGAATTTATACTGTAGGGGCAACTGGAGGGGGACATTATACTAAGGGGCAACTAGAGGACAACGTTATACTAAGGGGGCAACTGGAGGGGTAAATTATAATGTATGGGCAACTGAAGGGAGACTTTATACTGTTGGGGTAAGTGGAGGGAGGCGTTATACTGGCGGGGGACATCATACTAATAGCCAACTAGAGGACAACGTTATACTAAGGGGGTGACTGGAGGGGTAAATTCTAATGTATGGGCAACTGGAGGGGGACATTATACTAAGGGGCAACTGGAGGACGATTTTATATTGTGGGGCAGCTGGAGAGGGACATTATTACAATGTGGGGGCAACTGAAGGGAACTTTACACTATGAGGGCATTTGAAGGGGGCTTTATACTGTTGGTACAGCTGGAGGGGGACATTATAATGTGGGGACATACTGGGTCAGGGCCAATGTAATGACATTATAGTAGGTGGGGGAACAACGAGAAATGGACTGGAATGGGCAGAGTCAAAGTGGAAGTGGTTAGGCCCAAATTTACAACGCCACGAGCACCATCCGAAATATTCTGTCCTATTTCAGTCCCTTTATAGTAATAAGTGATGCTGTTTCCCATGGTGACCAGTCAGAATAATTGAGAGGTGGGTACTAGGGTGTAAGTGGGCGCCTTCTTTTCTCTCTGATATGTAATAATATGAGCGGATCCAATTCTTATAGCTGTCTGTGAGGTTGACTATGCAGTGAACACAACTCTCCTTCAATAGATCTCTGACACATGGAGAATTCTGGAAAGTTATAGCAGTATTCTATTTCAGTCACTTGCTAAAGTGGTCGCAGACAAAATGGCGGCGCCCATGCGGCATGTGAGCGGGGCTTCTTCCCCTGTCGCCGGCTGAAGCGTTTACCGGAAGTATTTTACTGGTTGAATCTGATTGGTTGAACCGTAGTGTGCGTCTCGATAGGGGGAGCTCGTGGTGCCCCCCAGTGGCGGTAGAGACCGGGAACAGCGAACATGGCGAGTCTATGGATGGGCGATGTAAGTGTGTGAGCCGGGGGGGTGCGGGAACTACAACTCCCAGCAGATGTGTAGTGTCAGGCCATGCTGGGGGTTGTAGTGTCACATGGGGGAGCAGAGGCAGGGCATGCTGGGAGTTGTAGTGTCACAGGAGACAATGCTGGGAATATTAGTCTCACGTTTGGAGGAGACAGATTCAGGACATGCTGGGAGTTGTAGTGTCACTACTGCAGGACACAAGGGGCCAGGGTGTGCTGGGAGTTGTAGTGTCACTACTGCAGGACACAAGGGGCCAGGGCATGCTGGGAGTTGTAGTGTTACTACTGCAGGACACAAGGGGCCAGGGCGTGCTGGGAGTTGTAGTGTTACTATTGCAGGACACAAGGGGCCAGGGTGTGCTGGGAGTTGTAGTGTCACTACTGCAGGACACAAGGGGCCAGGGTGTGCTGGGAGTTGTAGTGTCACTACTGCAGGACACAAGGGGCCAGGGTGTGCTGGGAGTTGTAGTGTTACTACTGCAGGACACAAGGGGCCAGGGTGTGCTGGGAGTTGTAGTGTTACTACTGCAGGACACAAGGGGCCAGGGTGTGCTGGGAGTTGTAGTGTCACTACTGCAGGACACAAGGGGCCAGGGTGTGCTGGGAGTTGTACTGTCACTACTGCAGGACACAAGGGGCCAGGGTGTGCTGGGAGTTGTAGTGTTACTACTGCAGGACACAAGGGGCCAGGACATGCTGGGAGTTGTAGTGTCACTACTGCAGGACACAAGGGGCCAGGGTGTGCTGGGAGTTATAGTGTCACTACTGCAGGACACAAGGGGCCAGGGTGTGCTGGGAGTTGTAGTGTCACTACTGCAGGACACAAGGGGCCAGGGCATGCTGGGAGTTATAGTGTCACTACTGCAGGACACAAGGGGCCAGGGTGTGCTGGGAGTTGTAGTGTTACTACTGCAGGACACAAGGGGCCAGGACATGCTGGGAGTTGTAGTGTCACTACTGCAGGACACAAGGGGCCAGGGTGTGCTGGGAGTTATAGTGTCACTACTGCAGGACACAAGGGGCCAGGGTGTGCTGGGAGTTGTAGTGTCACTACTGCAGGACACAAGGGGCCAGGGCATGCTGGGAGTTATAGTGTCACTACTGCAGGACACAAGGGGCCAGGGTGTGCTGGGAGTTGTAGTGTCACAGGAGACAATGCTGGGAATATTAGTCTCACGTTTGGAGGAGACAGATTCAGGGCATGCTGGGAGTTGTAGTGTTACTACTGCAGGACACAATGGGCCAGGGTGTGCTGGGAGTTGTAGTGTCACTACTGCAGGACACAAGGGGCCAGGGCATGCTGGGAGTTATAGTGTCACTACTGCAGGACACAAGGGGCCAGGGCATGCTGGGAGTTGTAGTGTTACTACTGCAGGACACAATGGGCCAGGGTGTGCTGGGAGTTGTAGTGTCACAGGAGACAATGCTGGGAATATTAGTCTCACGTTTGGAGGAGACAGATTCAGGGCATGCTGGGAGTTGTAGTGTTACTACTGCAGGACACAATGGGCCAGGGTGTGCTGGGAGTTGTAGTGTCACAGGAGACAATGCTGGGAATATTAGTCTCACGTTTGGAGGAGACAGATTCAGGGCATGCTGGGAGTTATAGTGTTACTACTGCAGGACACAAGGGGCCAGGGTGTGCTGGGAGTTGTAGTACCACATTAGGTGGAGATTAAGATTGAGGGTATGAGAGCTGTGCGCATGCTAGGGGTTCCTGCCATATACTGTGCCATACAGATTATATATATATATGGGACTGAGCTGTGACCTGGTGCGGGGTCACAGCCGCAGCACATGGCAGCCGCAGCACATGGCAGCCGCAGCAGTCCTCCCGCATTGTATAGGGTTGTCTCTTATACTCTGATACTTTCCCCTCTCCAGATCGATGAGAACATGAATGAGACGTTTATCACCCAGGCCTTCCAGACCATGGGGGAGACCGTCCTCAGCGTCAAGATCATCCGCAACCGCTTCACGGGGTAAGGTCATGTGATCTATAGTTTGAAGGGGTATTGCTCTTCAAATGTGTGCGCCAATTACACCGCCTCCTCGTGTTTTGAATAGTACTCGCTCATCTCTAATATATATATATATATATGTACGTTTGTATCTATACAGATATATGACGTAGTGTTTTCGTTCCTCTGTTCCAGCGCACTTTCCGGTTACTGTTTCGTAGAGTTTCCTGACCAGTCGTCCGCCTCCAGGTGCCTGGCCAATGTACATGGAAAACTGGTCCCCGGTGCCAACCCTGTGAGTACAAGCAGGACCAGAGGGGGGAGGGATTGGCTCTGCCGAAATATCCCCTCACTAGGCTGCAGGTTTCCAAGCAATACTTTTAGTTTTTTCTTTGCTTACTTTTGTCAGTATAGGTGTATGAGGGCTTGTGTTTTGTGGGAGGGTTGTAGTTTTTATTGGGGTGCAGTCTGAGTAGAGGGGAGATGGTGGCTGCAGGAGAGATAAAGGAATGAGAATTTTGGCCTCTCCAGCAACCTCGGCAAAGCTAGTAGCCTGGGAAAGTACTGCTAAACATTATTATAAGCTGTCTTGTCAGCTCAATTTGGGATACTACACCACCCACACCTCCTTATAGACAGGGGGTTTAGTGTCCCAAATTGCCCTGTTATAAATCCTTCCGTGCCCACAATTAAAAAAAAACAAACAACCCTTTATACTCTCATCGGACTCCTCTGTGGTGCACCCAGCTTCACTGTGCAAATCTAGGGGGTGCACACTAAAGATGAGGTGTACTCCTCTGACTTCAGTGAAGAACTGCGCCGGCGGAGGGAGGGTTATAAAGTTTATTTATGTTCCATAAGAGCCTGTGGGTGGTTTAGTGTCCTAAATCACCCTGACAGATTCCCTTTAACCCTTTCCCGACATCCGCCGTACTAGTACGGCGCATGCCAAGTGTGTTAACTGTGGCGGCCGCCATAGCCGCAGGGTGTCTACCGCTTTACGCAGTAGACAACCGGCGCTAATGTCTCCGATCGGTCCCCGGACCGATTGGAGGCATTAACTCTTCTGGCACCTCGGTCAAAGCTGACCAAGGTGCCATTTTCCTGGTGACCGCCGGCATCCGGAGTAAGCTGCGGGGCTGACGTCACGTTAGCCTTGTGAAGGCTCCCCGGCCTGTCATTACATTGCTTCTATTGCAGGCTAGGCTATATAGCTTGAAATAGAAGTGCCGATACTTGGTAATGTATTGCGTTAGTGATCGGACCCCCTGGGGTTCAAGATCCATAGGGGGTCTAATAAATGCAAAAAAAAAATATAAAAAATAAAAGTACTGTATTAAAAATTGAAATCACCCCCTTTCCCTAGAACACATATAGAAGTAGTTAAATACTGTGAAACACATACATGTTAGGTATCCCTGTGTCCGAAATCGCCCGCTCTACAAATCTATAAAAATATTTTTCCTGTACGGTAAACGCCGTAGCGGGAAAAATAGTCAAAAGTGCCAAACCGCTGTTTTTTCACTGTTTTGATTCTGATAAAAATTTTAATAAAAAGTGATCAAAGCAAAAGCAATTCCCTAAAATAGTAGAGCTAAAAAGTACAACCGGCCCCGCAAAAAAAGACGCCCTATGCATCCCCGTACACGGACGTATAAAAAAAAGTTACGGCTGTCAGAATATGGCGACTTTTAGAAAAAAAAATTTTTAACACAGTTTTGGATTTTTTAAGGGGTTAAAATGTGAATAAAACCATAGAGATTTGGTATCCCCGGAATCGTACCAAAACACAGAATTCATGGGACATGTCATTTTGGCTGCACAGTGAACGCCGTAAAACCAAAGCCCGTAAGAAAGTCGCAGAAATGCTTTTTTTTTTTCTTCAAATCCACCCCATTCTGAATTCTCTTTCCAGCTTCCCAGTACATTATACAGAATAATTACCGTATTTTTCGGACTATAAGACGCACCTAGGTTTTAGAGGAGGAAAATAGGGAAAAAAAATTTTGAAGCAAAAAATGGTAAAATATTTAATATATGGGAGCTGTAGTTTTGCAACAGCTGCAAGGCCACATTGACAGGTGACCCTGCAGCTGTACGGGGACGCATAGTGTTTTTTTTTTTTTTTTTGCGGGGCCAGCTGTACTTTTTAGTTATACCATTTTGGGGAATATCTATTGCTTAGATCACCTTGTATTGAAAAAAAACCCGGTGGTTTATGATATAGATAGATATATATATATATATATATATATATATATATATATATATATATATATATTTATTTATTTTTTCTAGGGACAGGAGGTGATTTAGAACTTTTATTTATATTTTTAAAGCTTTTTTTTTTTTTTTTTTACTATTTTATTCCCCCTCGGGGGCTTGAACCTGCGGTCACTTGATTGCAAGTCCCATAGACGGCAATACAAGTGTATTGCCGTCTATGGGACATTCTGTCTATTACTATTACGGCTGGTCATAGACCCAGCCGCAATACTAATACAGCAGTGACAGGCCTGGGAGCCTCATTAGGCTCCCGGCTGTCACCCGGACAGGTCGGCTCCTGCGATATCGCCGCGCAGGAGCCGGCCTGCAACTCTACAGGTACGGGGCCGGTGGGGACCGGCCCTGGGGGAGAAGGGGCCGCCGATACTGACTACAAACCCGGCATCCGCTGTACTAGAGAGGCGGATGCCGGGGAGGGATAGACGCCAGCACAGGTGCCGGGGCCTGAGACATCGCTGCGCTCCTCTGCCCTGCATGAAGCCAGCGGCGGGGGGACGGAGGAGCGGAATAGCATCACTCCTCCTGCTGCTGGCTTCATGCAGGGCAGGGCAGCGATGTCTCAGGCCCCGGCGTCTATCCCTTTCCGGCTTCCGCCTCTCTAGTACAGCGGGTGCCAGGCGCCACATTCAGACTATAAGACGCACCCTTCTTTTCCCCCCCAAATTTGTGCGTCTTATAGTCCGAAAAATACGGTAATGGCGGCATCATGAAGAACAATGTGTCCCGCAAAGATTAAGACCTCATATGGCTCTGGGAGCGGAGAAATTAAAAAGTTATGGGGTTTAGAAGGAGGGGAGTCAAAAACGAAAATCAAAAAATGCCATCGGCGGGAAAGGGTTAAATTGCTGCTGTACCATGTGACCGATCAACGTGATGTCATCGCCACATGATAGAGGCCACAGCAATGTAGAGCTTTGCGGGCTCCTCAGACAGCTGATCGTCAGGTGTCGGACCACAACCAAGCACCTATTAGATAGACCATTAATAGTTCAGTTTGGGAAAACCCCTTTAACAGCCGCCATATTGGTCGTCATCAGATTTTTCAGTATAAGAAATGTCAGAATTTCCTCAAGACAAAATCAGATACAAAGTAACAAAACTTATTTCTGTATTTTGCAGCCCAAGAGATTCAAGCTGAAGCACGCCCTGTATACGAAGCCGCCGGACCCCAGGTATGTAGTTACCCTCACATCGCATACAGGGGGCGGCCAAGTGACTGGAAAATGGAGGTGGGCAGATGTTTTATGGACCTTCTTAAAGGGATCATCCCCTCCATCAGCTCTTCCCATAGATATATATTCCTGTTCCCAGTTGGATACAGTATAAAGAATGGAGGCTTACATGTCTGGCAAGTCACAGCGGTATATAGAGGTTGACCAGGAGTCCCATTAGTGCAAAATTTTCCCTAGAGAAGTGTTTTTGGGTTCTGATGACCTTTGTGTTTCTTTTCAGTCCTCCAACGAGGAACCCGGCTGCAGAATACGTCCAGGCGTTCAACTACTACACCCAGCAGTTCCAGCAAATGTTCACCAACTGGAAGTACGACCAGAAAAATAACAGCTACACCTACGATCAGTACGGATACTCCGCCAATAACTGGCCGGTACGTCGGCCCTGCAGACACAGCCGCGGTCTGTTACAGTGTATTGGTGTGGGCTATGTAGTTTTTTAACTCTTTACTTTGTCATGTTTCAGGCTGCTGAAGAGATGGCGGAAGAGGAGTTAGAAGGTAATAGTCTCTGCAATAGAGGACTTGACGTGGACTCTTCTCCATATGGCGCTTATTTGTAGGGGCTTTCTGGGACTGTCGTTAGGTCATCAGTATGGGATCGGCACAAGCCTGAAACCTAGGAAGCGATCGTTTCACATTTGTGTGATTGTGTACCACCTGCCCAAACACTGTATAGACCCTTAAAGGGATTCTATCATTAAAATGCAATTTTTTTTCTTTGTACCACGTCAGAATAGCCTTAAGAAAGGCTCTTCTTCTCCTACCTTTAGATGTCTTCTCCGGGCCGCTGCTCGGTAGAAATCCCGGTTTTCGTCGGTATGCAAATGAGTTCTCTCGCAGCACTGGGGGTGGGCCCCAGCGCTCAAACAGCACTGGGGCGTCCCCAATGCTGCAAGAGAACTCTCCAGCGTTGCCTCCATCTTCTTCTGGAACGGCCTTTCTTTGCGTCTTCCTCCGGCGCTGGCTTCAAACTTCTAGGCTTTGGGCAGCTGACTGTGTATACCCACAGGCCACAAGAAAATGGCTGCTTACAATAATGTGTAAGCGGCCATTTTCTTGTGGCTGGCGGGCATGCACAGTCGGCTTTGCCCTAGGCTCGAGGCCAGTGCCGTAGGAAGACGCAAAGAGAAGGCCGTTCCAGAAGAAGATGGAGACGGCGCTGGAGAGTTCTCTCACAGCATTGGGGACGGCCCCAGCGCTCAAACAACACCCCCAGTGCTGCGAGAGAACTCATTTACATACCGACGAAAACCGGGAGAAGAATAGCCTTTCTTAAGGCTATTCTGACGTGGTACCCAGAAAAAAATTACGTTTTAATGATAGAATCCCTTTAATGGCAGTGGTGCCCCCTAATGGCATTGGCCTGTATTAGCAGAATAATACACCTGGTTACTGTGACCACCTTCAGACGGACTCTGTCTCCATAACCAGGGAGGGGGACTTACACAGTATGAGCAGAAGGTTATAATGTTATGGCTGAGCAGTATTTGTGATTTATAGTTTTGTTTCTTTCTCTGTTCATTTCCAGACCCCGACCCGCAGGTGGACGTGGCCGAAGCCAACAAACAGTTCATGGAGCAGAGCGAGGAGCTGTACGACACTGTGATGAGCTGCCACTGGCAGCCGCTGGACACTGTCACCTCCAAAATACCAACTGAATCATAACCAGGACACCACCCTGACTCCTGTGATCTCCAGTATATGACAGACTCTGCAGGAGGTGACCGCTGGAGCGTCTTCTATGTTCATCCATCACCCTGCGCCTCTTTAGGAGTCCATATGTGTGATGGGGGAAACGCTGGTAAAAAGCTGAAGTGAAGTGACATATATGGATCATGTATCAGGAGGAGCAGGATGAACATCACTATAGATCCTGCCTGGATAGGAGGAGGATTATTACGTGGAATTGTGCTAGGTCACAGAACTTAAAGGGATCGTCCATCTTCTGTAAATAAAAACTTTTCTGATATTCTTTGTCTTTCAGTTTTTACTATTGTCATTACCTTATGGTGCTGAATGCCCGACCCGATCTCCTTTTGCCCCCACTGAGGAGATTTTGGAACAGTGTATCAGTGCAGGCGTCAGGTTTCTGATGTTGCTGTGTTTAGCTGTGAGGATTGCCAGCACTGATACATTGTAACGAATGTTCCGTTGTGAGAAGTGTTATAAATATCTCATTTGTATGATCCCTGGGGCCTTGCTGTATACTGTCAGTGGGATGGAGGCAGCCAGCACTGTATACTTGCTGTGTGTTACATGACAGCTTCTCTTATTATCTCCGCTCTCGCCATGATGTCCCCTATTAGAAGTAATCGCACCGCTATGGGGACGCTGACGGGCTGTCACAGCAATGAACAGGAGGATGACGGCGCAACATCGGGAGCTGCCGCCCACCAGCACTTATCTGTGACAGCTTTAATGGGTTAACCCCTGCACTGCTAAAAGGGACTATAAAGACTGGTGTCACCTCATGCTTGCTAATGACATCAATCCAAATGTTTGCTAAATGGATCTTAAAGCTGTAGTGTTTGCACCCCAAATCGATTTTTCCTAAAGATGATCACCGGATTGGTCAGAAGTAGGTGACGTGTGGGGGTTCAACACCTGGGTACTGCAAAGATCAGCTGTTACAGTGGCCGCTGGGTGTCAGAAGCTGCTAGTGCAGGGGTAGGGAACGTACAGCCCTCCAGCTGTTGCAAAACTACAACTCCCAGCATGCATACTTGCTCTGCTGTTCTTGGAACTCCCATGGAAGTGAATGGAGCATGCTGGGAGTTGTAGTTTCACAGCAGCTGGAGAGCCAAAGGTTCCCTACCATGGTGCTAGTGGATGGGGAGCTCCTATTCAAGTACTATAAGGAGTTCAGCAGCCCTGATCCCCACATATAGCACTGCTTCTGGGGAACTGCAGCACCACTCCTGTAGCACACCTATTTCTGCAGCAACAGATCTGTGCAGGGTCCAGGTGTCTCACCCTGACAGATTACATACTATCATATTCATCAGAATTAAAAAAAAAACTATTTGGTTCCAGAAAACTCCCTATTGGGACAGCACAGCTGTATGGCTGCAGGTTTTACATCTCGCTGTATGACAAGCATTGCTTTTGGAGGATACGATCCCTATTACTAAGACACTGTCCCGTTCTCTCCTCTACTGCGTATTGCAGTTGTTGTGCAGTTTACAGACAGGACACCAGGTGGCAGCAGTCACCAGTAGGCTGAAAGTTGTAAAGGAACAAATACACATGTGGAATCTCTTTTGGCTGCTGTGACCATATGTTTTATATTGGTTATATCCCCCCCCCCCCTCCAATACACAAACTTCTATTCGGTAAGCTGTCAGTCTGGGTGCGGTCATGCTGAGAGTTGTAGTTCTGCAACCACTAAGTAACCACAGCTTGAAGAACATTCATGAAAACTTTTAGTTGAGGCCCGCTCTTCTGACAGTGCAAGGACACTGACGCTGAATCTAATGGCTCCAATATCTTTGGCACATAGGGATGTATCCGAGCCAAGCTGAATTCAGCATTCTAGTAGTACATAATACTGCCAATGTAGAGGACATAAGAGGCACTCTGTAAAGGGGGTTCCAGGAGAGGTCATCACTATCAGATTGGTGGTTTCTGACACTCGTCACCCATGCCAAGAAGCTGTGGCTGTGCTTGATACTGCAGCTCAGTCCCATTCACTTTATTGGGACTGAGCTGTATACAGGCCATGTGACCAATGAATGTGCCATCACCGGCCTGTGCTCACCCGCATTCTGCATCAAACAGCTGACAGTCATGTGTTGCTACAGTAAATACTTTAATATCTCATCACATTTCCTAATATTTAGATATCACAATCTCTGTTTGAATATGGACCAGATTTATCACAGTCACTAATGCTGGATGAAAAATCTGTCGCGTCTACAGACTGTCACATCTAAGTTTATACCACTTATTTTGATTACTTTGGGACAGAATTTTAGGAGGATTGTGACATCTTAAATCCTTGGGGATCTAGTTGGCAAATGGCATAGACTATAACAATGTGCACCTGCATTGCCTCTGTTTTAGGACAGAATTCACTATAATAAATTCCATCCCCAATTTTGTTATTGTCCTACAGTTCTACATGCAAACTAGAACAACACACGACAGTGAGGACCCCGATCTCTGCCTCAGGTTCAAGAAGGTGTAGGTGGAAATTAGTGTCCGTATTGGGCTACGGTTAATCAGCAGCCTTGTTTGTGCATATACAAGTGATACAACCAAAAATAATGTGTGTGATCTGTCTGCAACAAATTTTTTGATGTGATGTGGCTGGGAGTTGTATGCAGTTTAGGATTTGCTTCACCCATTAGTGCACATGGGCAAATACCGTCAGGGAAATCCAGACTATAAATCGCTTGTCAATAGGACCAGATGATAATGATCACCGCGCTTCGCCATATGTTAAATCAAATATTCTTTATTGATGTCCACTAAAACACATGTTTTAGTGGACATCAATAAAGAATATTTGCTTTAACGTATGGCGAAGCGCGGTGATCTATATCGTCTGGTCCTATTGCCATTCCATTGACACCAAGAGTGGCATGGGTCCTGCAGCTGTAACCCCTACAAAGTGGTTCATACTGTAGGCTCTTACACAACCGCTGAAGGTGAGAAGCTCTCTTTTCCTATTATATTCATGTACCAAACGTTACGTCACCATATACGTTTGGTACTGTTCTCTGTTTTTGTCTCTCCGTATAAATCGCCTGCGGACTGAATATGGGCTGGAGACTAGAACCCCTTGCATCTATGGTGATAGGTATCTCTGTCTTCCTATGGCTCTAGCCATGGGGCTTCTAGCATCATGGATAAAAAGGATGCAAGGAGCCATAGTCTTCAAACCAGATTTAATCTAGGAAATGCAGACAATATATGGTCCAGATTTTCTGGACTGCGTAGGGCCCTAGGGTGCAAATACATGTTAAAAGGACTTTTACCCCCATTATACCTGGTTTTAGCTTCTAAAACTGCATGCAAAAAGTTAAACGTGGAAATGTTCCACATTGTTGTAAAAAAAGCTGATATTTTTATTCCAGACTTTGATGCAGTTTGTGGAGCTAAAGCCTGGAGTGGCTTCAAGAGGAACGGAAAATATAAAGGAAGCCCTTATAGATATAGAGGTACAATAGCTTCCGTTACATTTCTCATTCCTTGGTTCAAACAACTGCAACAAAAAACACAACTTTTCCGTAACGTGTGGACGTGACTCACATGAGATTGAATACAAACAAAATTCCAGCAGAAGTGGATTTTTTTTTTTTGAGAATGTTTCGGTAGCTCTATGTGACTTGTACAATGACATACAGATTCAGGGGTGCAGCGTTAGCAGCCTCTACCGGGCCCTAGAACCTGAGGGGGCCCTACAGCTCCCCCACCCCCATAGTATATACCACTATTCTATATGGCACCAGGTAGGTCGGAGCCCCATAGCAGATTTTGTATTGCAGCCCAGGCGCCTCAAGCTTCCGTTCACAATTATTACTTGCAATGTAACATATCACATTACCAAAGTCGCCATGTAGCCCTAGATTTATGGCTGCAGTGCCCAGACCTGCGACATTCTAGTGAACCGCGTGCGTTACGGCCGTCTGAGACTGGTCTGTGAATCCGGTCAGTCCTGATAATACAATAATGAATGATTCTAGGATTGGGGGGAAAAAAATCATGAAATGCGGGTTTTGGTGATATAGGACAGAAAATGGATCTGACTGGTAAAACCTGCCCAAGAGTCAAATAAAGTCAAACATAATGAAGTATTCCAAAATGGAGGAAAAACTGGTTTAATATAGAGGAAATCTGTGTATAACAATATTTGGGGGGAAATGGAGGCAATAAATAAATAATCCCCCCCATTACTGCTGATACATGAGGGATACAATGTATCAGGTTAGAGCAGTGACGTCATCTCTTCGCGCCTCAGCATACAACGTAACATGGGAATGTCTTGGCTCCTCCCTCCCAAACGTCACCGCCGCGCCGGAAGTAGGAGTGGCTAATTTATCGGCAGTGACACAGGGAAACCGAAGAATGGAGGAGATCGGAGTCGTCATAGAGAAGAGCGGCAGCCAGGTAGAGGGGAGGGTGCGGTACAGTGTGATGTGTGACCGGGCAGGCGCTGCTCCTGTGGGGGTGTATAGTTATTACAGCGCCCCCTATTAGTGTGCGGGGGTATATATGGTATGTATGAGGCGCCATTGTAATCCAGTCTGTATTACTGGGCACCCCATCAATGAGGAGGATGTATAGCGCCCCCCCATAGCCTGCTGAATGTATATGGGGTGTCATATCCATAAGAGGGTGTAGGGTGCACCCATCAAAATCACCTGAGTGTGTAGAGCAGGGGTAGGGAACCTTTGGCTCTCCAGCTGCTGTGAAACTACAACTCCCAGCATGCTCCATTCACTTCCATGGGAGTTCCAAGAACAGCAGAGCAAGTGTGCATGCTGGGAGTTGTAGTTTTGCACCAGCTGGAGAGCCGAAGGTTCACTACCCCTGGTGTAGAGAGACCTCCCAATACTCAAAGTACTGCATAAGTATGTGTAATACAGCGTATTTATGTATAGTAAGACGACCCACACACACACACACTCTCCATGTCTGCTCCAGTGCAGTATAACGCCCCTAGATCAGTGGTCCTTAACCTTGTTTGAGGCACCGAACCCCCCCAGTGTCATCTGCACATTCACCGAACCCTTCTCTAGTGATAGATCAAATAGGATTTATTTCCAAATTCAAGACATAGGTCTATGTTTATTTACTGGTACACAATATGAACCGTGCACAGGGCCTAGTTATAGTGTCCCTGATGTAGTAGCCCCCTTCCCCAGTTCTCTCCACAATGTACAATACCCCCTTCATTTTCCCCAACTGTATACAACCCTCTTCCAAGTCCCCCACAGTATATATAGCCCCCCGTCATGTCCCCCACGGTATATATAGCCCCCGTCATGTCCCCCACGGTATATATAGCCCCCGTCATGTCCCCCACGGTATATATAGCCCCCGTCATGTCCCCCACGGTATATATAGCCCCCGACATGTCCCCCACGGTATATATAGCCCCCGACATGTCCCCCACGGTATATATAGCCCCCGTCATGTCCCCCACGGTATATATAGCCCCCGTCATGTCCCCCACGGTATATATAGCCCCCGTCATGTCCCCCACGGTATATATAGCCCCCGTCATGTCCCCCACGGTATATATAGCCCCCGTCATGTCCCCCACGGTATATATAGCCCCCGACATGTCCCCTACGGTATATATAGCCCCCCGTCATGTGCCCCACAGTATAAAGGATTAAACAAAAAAAATAATACTCCCCTCACCCCATTCATCTGCTGCTCTCTCTGTTCCCGGATCCTTCAGGGAGATGCGAGTGCGATGTAAGTGACATCATCACAACGCGCCTGCAGTTCCCGGAGCAGAGAGGTGAAGCAGGGAGCGGACAATTTACCATTATTTCATACATTAACTCCTCAGCATCCACAGAAGAGTTAAAATTGGAACATACCTCCAACCAACCAGGACTACCTGTTGTATCCAGGCCGGTTGGGGGGTATGGTATACAGCAGGGGGACTCAACAACTTTTAGTAATGGTCTGTAATCAAGTAAATGTCTGAGGAGAACAGCAGTATAACACGTCCAATAGTTACGGTATTTTTTGTACAAAAAGCCACATCTGACTATAAGACGCACAACAGAAATATCTCCTGCTGTGGCATTGTATGGTGTATGGGGGCACTAATGGGACATTGGTTCCTCCAGACTGTATAATGCCCCATTATTGTACTCCCTCAATGTTATTCCCCATCACTGCCCCCCACACACAAATAATATTATCAGCAGCCGGGAGAAACCTTCACCTCCAGCCCGCTGTTCCTCTCCAAGCCCTGATCTCTTATACTAAGCGGCAGGCGTGATCGTCCATCATCTCTGCACCCTGCGTAATTTGTGAAGGCAGCAGAGTTGATTACCGATCCCTGCAGCCACTAGTTCTAGGTATCAGGGCTTGGGGAGGGACAGCGGTGGGAGGTGAAGGTTTCTCCCAGCCACTGTAATAATGAAAGTGGTAGGGGTCCGCACAACTGGACTGCGGTCTGCCGGTTGAGTATCCCCGGTATAGAGAACCCACATTGATAAGATGGACGTCCAGTTGTCCCTAGTATACACTATGGGTATGGTGCATCCCATCGATAAGGGGGAGGTTTAGGCCCCCAGAATCAGATGAATTTTATAAGATGGACAGACTGATCCATTTTACCTGCACTTATACATTGTAACAAATAACCTTTGCAGCAGTACAGTTATTCTATTGTTGTCCCCCCTCCCCAGGATGAAGCCCCCTCCCAGGTGTCTCGCCCGGTCACAGCGCTGTCGTTTCTGGGGCCGGAGCCTGAGGATTTAGAGGATCTGTACAGCCGCTATAAGGTAAGTGAGAGACGCTGAAATCCATCACATATATGAACGCCCCTTCCCGAATACCGCTGCACCCCTCACACCTCATGATTGACTCCACAGAAGCTGCAGCAGGAGCTGGAATTCCTTGAGGTCCAGGAGGAATACATCAAAGACGAGCAGAAGAACCTGAAGAAGGAATTCCTGCACGCCCAGGAGGAGGTGAAGCGTATCCAGAGCATCCCGCTGGTCATCGGCCAGTTCCTAGAAGCCGTGGATCAGAACACTGCCATAGTCGGTTCCACGACAGGTACGAGGCTGCGCCTAGTGGAAACTCTGAGGTCCAATTTGGGGGAGGGGTGTTCCTATATTAATTTTGCGACAGAAAACAGTTGGATGTCACTCAGAGTGACATGTAAGTGTATTCAATGACGCATTCAACATCTATGGGGCTTCCGATCTGTTCTGTGTTGCGATTGGAAGCCCCTATAGACGTGAATGTATCACAGAACGAGCTCGGATGTCACTTTGAGTGACCTGCGACTGCATTCTGCTGCAAACCCGGCCCCACATCGGGTGCACACTCGGTCATGTCCATAGGGACTACATTGGTGAGGAATTCAAAAGTTGCAGAACTTTTTGTTACTGTTTGTGCAATGGGAGTATGTGACAGCTGGGAGATTGACATTGTATCAGCACGGTCATGGCCCCCTTTGCACTAGTCACCCATCACCATTGACTTATTGCTTATTTTGGGGGAGGGTTTTTTTTTTATTCAGCTTCTGATTCCTAATTCCTCTGTTTTGTCCCCAGGCTCTAACTACTATGTGCGGATCCTGAGCACCATCGATCGCGAGCTCTTGAAGCCCAACGCGTCCGTTGCTCTGCACAAACATAGCAATGCTCTGGTGGACGTGCTGCCCCCGGAGGCCGACAGCAGCATCATGATGCTTACATCAGGTAAGGGACCCTTCACAAACTTAACCTCTTGCCTTTCAGGTGTCAATGTCCAAACCCATCAACCTTCTATGACATGAATTCCACCAAGGATGAAGTCTATGGAGTAGATGGTGACCTCTTCCATCGTTCATCAGATCCAGGACCTGTAGTAATGCTCATCCTGAGCCCTCTGGTGCAGGATTATAAACTCTGCTTTTATTGCTTTTTAGATCAGAAACCAGATGTGCTGTACTCTGACATCGGAGGCATGGACATCCAGAAGCAGGAGGTGCGGGAGGCCGTGGAGCTGCCCCTTACTCACTTCGAGCTGTATAAACAGGTGAGTGAAACGTAACGGCCGCCCTCAGTCCTGGGGTAAACGGGGTGACCCTGACTCACTATCTTTTCACTATACAGATTGGAATTGATCCACCTCGGGGTGTTCTGATGTACGGACCCCCCGGCTGCGGCAAGACTATGCTGGCCAAAGCTGTGGCCCATCACACAACAGGTCAGTATGATCAAGTCTTATTGACACGGTTTGTTACAATGTATCATTCTGTGCACAATGATGACAGTCTGTAACAATGTGTCAGTGCAGATAGATTGTTAGCTCCTGTGGTTTCTCTGGTCATGGTACGCTCACTCTGACCCCTCCTTCCATTCTGTTTTTTTTCAGCTGCTTTCATACGTGTGGTGGGATCAGAGTTTGTACAGAAGTATCTGGGGGAGGGTCCCCGAATGGTAAGAGACGTATTCCGGCTCGCCAAAGAGAACGCTCCCGCCATTATATTCATTGACGAAATCGACGCCATCGCCACAAAACGATTTGATGCACAGACCGGAGGTGAGTAGGGGAGCGATCACAATGTTCCTCCTACATCATATATCTCTCCTTGTCACCCAACTTTCTGAGAGTCACATCAGCCTGAATACACTTGTGATACGTACGGCAGGCCTATATACTGCTGCTGTTATTCAGGACCCTGGGAAAGCTGAATAGAAACCTTTGTCAGAACCCAGTTATTGGCCGTATGTAGTTGTCACCCAGCTTTCCTATTTATTATTCTCACGTTTCCTCCACCTTAGAAAAGCTGGGTGATAAACAACATGGCTGCCCTTACAAAACGTAGCATCCAGCTTTCCCAGAAACTGATATGTCCAAACCAAACTGCTCAGTAGAGTATTATTAGCCGGGATGACTCAGGGGTGTGTATACTTTTGCAGCTGACCGCGAGGTGCAGAGAATCCTCCTGGAGCTGCTGAATCAGATGGACGGTTTTGACCAGAACGTCAACGTGAAGGTAAGCGTCGCGTTTCTGCGTTTGTCACATTCATGGTGAATTTTCGGTCTCTGACGTCTCCTCCGTTGTATCCTGCATAGGTCATCATGGCCACCAACAGAGCAGACACTCTGGACCCCGCCCTCCTGCGACCTGGACGACTGGACCGCAAAATCGAATTCCCCCTGCCAGACCGAAGACAGAAACGTCTCATCTTCTCCACCATCACCAGCAAGATGAACCTGTCCGAGGAGGTGGACCTGGAAGATTGTATCCTTCTTGGTTATACCAGAGTTTGGGCAACCAATATGGCTGCCGTTACAGCTGTGCTTCCATATTGGTGCCGCTACTCATGTACTGGTAAAGGAAAACTTTCCTCCACCCCTCCCCCACCTTATAGATTTATGCTTGACATCAAAATATTCAGCTCCCCATTTGTCATCTACATATCAGTTATGCATTTGTCAACACTTTTTTTTTTTTTTTTTTTCAGTGGCACATCCCTTGAACCCTTTCCTGACATCCACCGTAATAGTACGGCGTATGCCGGGTGTCTAAGTATGGCGACCGCCATAGCCATCGGGTGTTTACTGCTTTACGCAGTAGACAACTGGCACTAATGTCCCCGGACCGATCGGAGGCATTAACTCCTCCAGCGCGCCATTTTCTCTGTGATCGCTGGTACCTGGAATAAGCTCCGAGGCTGATGTCACGTCACTATGACAGCTGGGAGCCTTGTGAAGGCTCCCCGGATTGTCATTACATTACTTCTATAGCAGGCTATGAAGCTATAGCCTGAAATAGAAGCACTGGTATTTTGCAATGCATTAGCATTGTAATGCATTGCATTAGTGATCAGACCCCTGGGGTTCAAGACCTCTAGGGGGTCTAATAAATGCAAAAAAAAAAAAAGTATAAAAAAATTTAAAGAGTATTAAAAATTCACCCCCCTTTGCCTAGAACACATATAAAAGTAGTTAAATACTATGAAACACATACATGTTCGGTATCCCCGTGTCCGATATCGCGCGCTCTACAGATCTATAAAAATATTTTTCCTGTTCGGTAAACGCCGTAGCAGGAAAAATAGTCAAAAGTGCCAAACAGAGCCAAAAAGAGTTTTGATTCTGATAAAAATTAGAATAAAAAGTGATCAAAGCAATAACATTTCCTGAAAAGGGTAGAACTAAAAAGTACACCCGGTCCCGCAAAAAAAAAAGACGCCCTATACATCTCCGTACACGAACGTATAAAAAAGTTACAGGTTTCAGAATATGGCGACTTTTAGAAAAAACAATTTTGTCACAGTTTTGGATTTTTGTTAAGGGGTTAAAATCAGCGTACCGAAACATAGAATACAGGGGACAGGTCATTTTGGCTGCACAGTGAACGCTGTAAAAACGAAGCCCATAAGAAAGTCGCACAAATGCAGTTTTGCTTCTGAAAAAAATTAGAATAAAAAGTGATCAAAGCAAAAGCAATTCCCTAAAATAGTAGAACTAAAAAGTACACCCCTCCCCGCAAAAAGACGCCCTATACATCCCCGTACACTGACGTATAAAAAAAGTTACGGCTGTCAGAATATGGCGACTTTTAGAAAAAATCATTTTTTACAGTTTTGGATTTTTTTTAAGGGGTTGAAATGTAAATAAAACCATATAAATTTGGTATCCCCGGAACCGTACCGAAACACAGAATACAGGGGACATGTCATTTTGGCTGCACAGTGAACGCCGTAAAACTGAAGCCCGTAAGAAAGTCGCACAAATGCAGTTTTTTTTCAAATCCACCCCATTCTGAAATTTTTTCCAGCTTCCCAGAACAATGTACAGAATAATTAATGGCGGCATCATGAAGAAAAATTTGTCGCAAAAACATTTAGATGTCATATGGCTCTGGGAGCAGAGAAATAAAAAAAGAAAGCAGGGAGTCAAAAATGAAAATTAAAAAATGCCTTCAGTGGGAAAGGGTTAATTCCCTTTCAAGCTTTATAACTGCACAGTGTCAGGATCCTTAACCAAAACTACAGACGTCGCCCGTCCTGATAAGATCTCCGGAGCGGATATCAACTCCATCTGCCAAGAGGTAAGTACACCAGTGGACACCCCCGACTAGTCTAGCCCATGCCACTAAACGAACAGTCCTCATCCTGACCTAGTCCTGCTCACACAACTGATGACTACATTGTAACAAATCAGCAGCTGTATGAGCAAGACAAGCACGGATTCCAAGGTGATAAATGTCTGATTGCCGGGGGCCCCACCAGTCACTAGAATGGCCCCATTTCTCTTCTTCTGTCCTATAGGGATTGACTCACTGGAGTGTTGAAGTAATCCTCTTGTAAGGGGAGTCCTATTATTGGGTGCAGTACCTTTACTTGACACTAGAGGGCTATTTTAGCTTGTGCTAAATCTGATTGCAGCAAAAAGCCTGCCACCTAGAGGCTCAGATGAGTTAGTGCACCACATATAAAACTGAATTCTGTGGGTCTTTGTGTACCCTTGTGCTCAGTTTCACTAAGGCTAGGGCCACACGGCAACTTACATCCACGACCAAAGATGTGTGTCGCCCTGTCACAGTGAATGGAGTTACGTTGCAACCCTGACTATGCTGCAACTGCGAGTAACACAAAAATGGAACCCGGGGGCAACACGGTGGCTCAGTGGTTAGCACTGCAGACTTGCAGCGCTGGAGTCTTGGGTTCAAATCCCACCAGGAACAACATCTGCAAGGAGTTTGTATGTTCTCCCCGTGTTTGCCTGGATTTCCTCCCATACTCCAAAGACATACTGATAGGGAAAAAATGTACATTGTGATCTCTATGTGGGGCCCACAATATACATAAAAAAAAAAAAACTGAACCCTTCTCACATCATTCCTTAGTTCACTTACATTAATGGAGGAGGCCCAGGGGGACCCTAATACTTTCACTCCACATGTTCACCAACACCCCTCTTTGTGTGTTCGCAGGGCGGTATGCTCGCAGTGCGGGAGAACCGTTACATTGTGTTGGCCAAGGACTTTGAGAAAGCGTACAAAACCGTCATCAAGAAGGATGAGCAAGAGCATGAGTTCTACAAGTAAAGCGTGGATGTCACCGCCGCTGCCCGCCGGTCACACGCCGACCCCCGTCATTGTTTGTTTTTTCTTATAGTATCTATGGACAATATGAATAAAAGGCTTTTGCCGCTCTTACCAAGATCAACACGGCTCCTTCCCATAGTCCCCACCTCTGCCCACTGCTCCTAGGCCACGTCCTGTGCCACAAAGATATTGTGTACTAGGAGAGAGCGGAAACTGGGTTTGTCAGACCTCAATCTAATCCAAAATGGTGTCCAGTATTGAGGTGTATTAACCCCTTATAGCGCTATCATAGGCGGTGGCAGGGTCATGGTAGTGAAATCCATCTGTAGATCCAAGATGGAAGAAATTCTTGTGCTAAAAGCCTCTCGTGTGCATTGGTTGTTATCCGTGTGCATTAGACATAGGTAAGTGCTCTTGACTACTATGACACGTCCTTGTTACGCTCTGTGACATCTTTCTCCTCCGCCCTCGCCACTTGTTCTATGAGTCAACACTTCACATGAAGGGCAATGGAGGATGTGTGACGCCATCTGTCCTGCCCCGGGGTCATCCACTTCACCCCGGAGCCTGTTACATCACAGGTAAGTGCACATGGGATGATGGCAGCTGCACCCTTAGTGAGCGCAGGTGGACCCCGGCTCCATTCACTTCAATGGGAGGACCCTACATAGCTAATAACCCCTAATAACAGGAGCGTCTCCTCTCCCTCCAGTCCATGACACTTGAGCTGTTTGGGGACGTCCTGTGTTTGTCACACTAGAGACTGAGAACAGGATGTCCTGCTGGCGAGAAGTGTAAATTTTTCGGGGGCCGTCTATCTAAGAGACTCCATAAACTTAACAGCAGGTCGGATATGATCCGTGAAGTATTTGCCCCCTTCTCTGCAAGTGTAACAGCTGCCATATAGCAGAGGGCGCTGTAATAGAAGGGATAAAAGTGAAAGTTCAAGCAAAATAACATAGAAATGGATAGTGATGATCACTGGAGCTGCAGAGGGTCCTGTAAATAATACCGTCATACAGTGTCTGACATGGATATTATAGCAATCTGCACACAGCCCTTTACCTGGGTCTAGGAGACCTCCAGGCTGGGGGAACAGACATGGCCATGACACATGGGGAGGAGGGTGGGATGTGGTGGAAAATCCTTCCCAATCTGTCCGTTGTCCTCGGTTATCTCCCTCACTGTCCTCTCGTCCTTCACTCCGGCCTTGGCTTCAATGCTGACGACTATGAAGACGCTTACTGATAAATGGCACGTCAGTCACATCTGTGTAGGATATAGCTCTAATACAGAATATTATCATCAACACTGACCAGTAAAGTTATGGGGCGAGTGCCGTCTACAGTATTGTATGTATTGATCTCCTATCTGTATAATATAAGTCGTTGGGTTTCCTCTATATTCCGTGTCATATTGGGGGATGTTGCGGTGACCTCTCCTCGGTGTCAGCATTCATAACCAGATCTCCTTTGGACATTTACCAGGGCAGCGACATGTGGTGATTATTGAATAAAACCTATAGGACGCCCCGGAGCGCCCACTTGTTATTACCTGTTGTGTTATCGTTTATCGTAATTTTTCTTCCCAAGCTGAGATTGATAGAATTACCATTTATTAGTCACCACTTAGATGACGGTTTATCTGATGTCTCATCTGCACAGAAGACATGAACATGTAGGAGTCTGCAGGCCGCTGTCTGTACAGACCTGAGGGTATATGTGCTGGAGATCTACAAGAATTAGTCAATAACGTCTCTGTATATGCTTGAGGTGACACAGACACAATATACGTATATGGACTGCTCCTTTAAGACATCTATAAGGCTTTCTCTCCAACCTGTAGATTATCCTTGTCCCTTTCCTATAGGATCTTTCTCGTTGCGGCGGCGATGTCCATTGTCCCCGCTCCCTAGTCTGACGATCCTCATCTAATTAAAGCAACTGACAGATTGCCGCTAATCAGATGTTTCGTGCAACCTGACTCCAGCGCCATTGTCCTCGCCATCCTGCCAGCCATACCATGTACAGGACGCTGGATGCATTGATACATTGTAACGAGCCCTCACCTGTGAGAAGTATTTACAGGATGCTTCTCCTCAGGAGATCTTGGGTTCGGACAGGGCCATGTCTATGAATTTATCAAGGCTTGAATGCTATAATAAAAGTTGCAATTGTTCTTTCATTGCTACTTTTTTAGGTGCCCCTTTCTTCAAAGGCAAGGCATAAGCATGGCCATCCACCCTATCAGACTTCAGTGTAGGTGCATGGACCCCAAGGATGCTCTTAACCAGAAATGCTCAAGACCGGCGTGGAATATATCAGTTTTGACATATCAGGTCTGAAATGTAATAGAAAGTTTCCCAGAATGTTTGCAGTCAGAAGACAAACGTAAGCTTGTGTTCCCTGTCGTCCGTACCAGCGGCACAATGTGGGGTATTTCTGCCCCTGTGTGCTGGTAGGACAGGCGGATATTTAATTAGCCAATCAAATGCGTGGCAGGCCCTATAAGAGGGCACAAGAACCTCCCCTCTGCGTGTTTTTTTCTGTCCTGTGTGGACAGAGGACAGGTGGGAGGACTTGTGTCCTCTTAGAGAAGCTCAGCAGGATCACTCACCTCCTGAGCGGTTGTTTTCTTCTTGTCACCTTCTGTGCCCTGCGGGGAGAAGGTGCTTGTTAGCCATGTGTGGCTACCCCCCTCTATCCCCCCTCCCCCCCCTCCTCCGCTTCCCCTGCTCCTTGTGACTTACCTGACATTTTGGTGAGAGTCCGGGGACTCCGCATGCCGCCTCTGGTGGCCTCGCGGACTGCCGGCGGGTGGAACCACACTGTTGTGTATCCTGTTCCCCGCCGCTGTAAGCGCGCACTTCCGGTTTCGCCGGAAGTATCATGGCACCATGGCAACGGCCTGGTGCCAGCGGCCGCTCGCTCAGGGGAGATTCAGGCCTTATTAAAGGCCGGAAAAGACGGGGAGATGTGGGGGTAAGTGCCCGGGTTAAGGGCCTCTTGGTGGGGGGGAATGTATATCTTTGCAGACCCCTGATTACAGGAGTAGTTGTCTGGGCAGGTTGCCTCACCTGCTTTGATTGTGGCTCCGCCCACTTCCAGCCGGCCAGAATTAAGAGGCTGGCTGGCCTGGTGTCAGAGACCTTCCTGCAGTATCTGCTGAAGGCGTGCGATTGTGGTGTTCATTGATCTTGAACTCTTTGCCAGTTTGCAAACTTTATTGGGATCACCTCGCTGTCCGGTCTACAGGACCTGGTAAGATCTACCCTTTTTTAAAGCTGGTATGATGTCATGGTGACAGTGTTGCATGGTCTATTATCTCTCTCTGCAGGATATGTCATCCTCTACTACCCCTCCTGGGGATGGTAGGAGGAAAACCTCTTCCAAGAGGAAACATCTTTCCTGCTTCGATTGCGACACACCGCTCCGTGATGGTAGGTAGCGGCTTGAAAGGTTGTGCCCTGCGGGGTACTACTGGTCCTATAACTTGCCTATTTTCAGGCTATGAGTGGGCCTGTTGTCGCAGATGCAGAGGTCCTCCACCTGTGGAGCCCTCTCCCAGAGATATGATGGCCTGGGTCAAGGAGATGGTGAGTTTGGGCATCGCTTGGGTAAATAGTTTTTCCCTTGCTTGTACACTCCTTTTTGTTTTGCAGGATGATTCCCTCAAAGGGATCCATTCCACCTTGTCTCAGCTCACCAAGAGACCATGCTCTGAGCACCGTTCCTCGTCTCTCCACCCCTTGGAACACCTGCGGGTGGCAGAGGATGATTCCTCCGATTTCCAGCAGACCTGCGTTCCATTATGAACAAACGGGCAGGCTGCTGAAGTCCATCCGGTCTACAGTGGGCCGAGATGTTGACGGGGAAGCCTCCACGTCTGCCTCTGGGGGACATATTGCCTTCCATGCGGACGCCACGCTGACCGACCTTATGGCTCAGCAGTGGAAACAGCCAGAGAAAGGACATTCGCTTTCCAGGATCTTCAAGAGTTTGTTTCCTGTTGACACTACCCAGTGGGATTCCTGGGGGCCTCCCCCGAAGGTGGATTTGGCCGTAGCAAAGCTGTCCCGCAGAACCCTGGTGCCCTTGGAAGATAGTTCAAATCTTCAGGACCCTCTGGATCGTAGGGCGGACTCCGTTCTGAAGGTCTACTCAGCTTCCTCCGCGCAAGCCTCTGTGGCCATAGCCTCCTCTACGGTTGGTGACTTTGTGCGCAACCGCTTAGCCGCCTTGGAGCGGGATATAGACTCGGGTGTAGACAGAGATGAGATTCTGGCCTCTATGAAAAGAGTTCATAGGGCTGCAGATTACTTGGCGGAATCCTCCCGCCATCAATTAAAAATCTCCGCCAAATCTATGGCGTTGTCTACTGCGGCCCGTAGACCCCTTTGGCTAAAGCCTTGGCGGGCAGATTTTGCGTCTAAAGCAGCTCTCTGTGCTCTCCCCTTTGAGCCGGGAAGCGTGTTTGGCCAAAGCTTAGACGCCATTATGGAGGGATTAGCTGAAGGTAGGGGAAGGTCTCTACCTCAAGCATCCAGGGGCAGACGTGCTCCCTTTAGAGGCAGAGGTTCTTCCTCTAATTATAGACGCCCTTCCCAACAACGGCGTTCTAGATATCGCCCTAGGGGAGCTGGTCGTGGCGCTTCCAAGGAGGATACCAAGAGGAAGCCTGAGTTTTGACGTGGGGCAGCTCCCTGTGGCCCCCCTTCCTGTGGGAGGACGTCTTTCCTCCTTTTCCAGAGCATGGTTCACCCATATCCAAGACCCATGGGTGTTGAAGATCATACAGCACGGGTATCACATCGACTTTCATCTTCCACCTCCAGATCGGTTCATTTCCACCCGAACTCTTCCACCTTCTCAGCAGGCCAGTCTAGAAGCCTCAGTCGCCGAATATGTTACCAAGGGCGCCCTGGAGAAGGTACCAGCCTCAGACCACGGTCTGGGAGTCTACTTCCCCATCTTTCTGGTCCCCAAGGTCACCGGGGGCTGGAGGATGATAATAGATCTGAGGTACCTCAATCGGTTTATCAGGAAGAGGTCATTTCGAATGGAAACCGTGGATTCCGTGGCTGTGTTTCTTCAGCCAGGAGAGGTGATGGTTACCCTCGACTTGAAGGACGCCTATCTACATGTCCTGTTGCTCGTTCCCACAGGAAGTTCCTCAGGATTGCCGTCTCTATGGCCGGCCACAGGGAGCACTATCAATTCACAGCTCTGCCATTCAGCATCACATCCGCCCCACTGGTATTCACCAAGGTGATCGCTCCGGTCGCCGCGGCCCTCAGACTTCAGGGTCTTTTCATCGTCCCTTATCTAGATGACTGGCTACTGAAAGCTCAGTCTCCTGCTGCCCTCCTCCAGCAGCTCAACCTTGCCATCAACTTCCTACAGGAGTTAGGATTATCAATTGGGAGAAGTCCAAAATCGTTCCATCCACCCGAAGAAAATTCCTCGGATTTATAGTGGATTCAGAAGCGATGCAGATCTTCCTCTCCAGTCCAAGGAAGGAAAGAATCCAAGCCAGTGCACGATTCCTATTGCGCACTCGGCAGGTAACCATCCGGACCGCCATGAGAGTCCTGGGCCTGATGTCATCCTCGGCCAGGGCGGTCTCTTGGGCTTTATGGCATTTGCGTCCCCTGCAGATGGAAGTGTTGAGAACCTGGAACAGGTCTCCACGGGGATTGCACAAGAAGATCTGCCTTTCTCCTGCTACCCGTCTTTCCCTCAGATGGTGGATACACCTGAAAGACGGAAGGTCCACGGTCCCGACAGTGTGGACCCTGTTGACAACAGATGCATCCCAGTGGGGATGGGGAGCCCATTGTCAAGACAAAACTGTACAAGGACGATGGAGATGTCCGGAGCTGGGGTCATCCAGTCTCAAGGAACTCAGAGCAGTGTACCTGGCCCTAGTACACTTTGCCCCAGAATTGAAAGGCAAGTCTGTCAAAATCCGGTCAGACAATACGACGGTGGTAGTCTATATAAACAAACAAGGGGGCACCAGGTCACCAACCTTGCTGAGAGAGACGAATCTCATATTGGCCTGGGCGGAGAAGAATCTGATCCAGTTATCTGCTGTTCACATAAAGGGCTCCCTGAACATAGTAGCGGATCAGCTGAGTCGGGGTATTACCGTATCAGGAGAATGGTCTCTCAATCCAGACGTATTTCAACAGATCGTCCAGAGATGGGATCTCCCGGAGGTCGATCTTATGGCTACCCGACTCAACGCCAAGGTGGGGACCTTCTGCTTCCTGTACCAGGAGGACAATCCCTTGGCAGTGGATGCCCTGTCCATCCCATGGAGGTTCAGGCTGTTTTACATATTCCCTCCAATTCCAATCATACCAAAGGTATTGATAAAAATAAGACAGGACCAAGCCTCGGGAATAGCCATAATCCCGTTCTGGCCAAAAAGGGCTTGGTTTGCTCAGCTCATACAAATGAGTCAGGGCATATATTGGAGGCTTCCCCCTCTCCCAGACCTGGTAACCCAAGGAGAGCTGAAATGCCAGGATCTGAGGAGACTCAACCTGACAGCCTGGAGGTTGACCAGTCCCTATTGAGGAATAGAGGACTGTCACAAGCCGTCTTGAAGACCCTATCCAGCGCCAGAGCAGATTCGACTAACAGGAACTACCGTTGAATAGGTAACATCTTTAATGCCTGGTGTCTGCAGCATCAAGTGGACTCCACCGATCCCCCTACGGAGGCGATCCTGGACTTCCTTCAAGACGGACTAGACGGAGGTCTTGCTGCGGCCACACTCAAGGTACACGTAGCGGCCCTGTCCGCCTATCTGGGGAGGCGTTTGTCTCAGGATTCCTTAGTGAGCACCTTTATTAAAGGGGCAACTAGGCTGAGACCGGTGGTAAACACCCCTGTCCACCAATGGGACCTTATTCCGGTCCTGAACGCCCTATGTGGCCAGCCATTTGAACCTCTGGAAGAGGTCTCCCTCAAGTCGCTAACCGGCAAAATGGCGCTGCTATTGGCAGTCACAACTGCCAAACGCGTTAGTGAACTACAAGCTTTGACCGCTGAGGAGCCATATACCACCTTTTTCTCTGACCATGTACAGCTTAGGTTCCTCCCTGGGTTTCGTCCCAAGGTGCCATCTGCTGTAAACAGGAACCAACTGATTTTCCTTCCAGTATTTTTTCCTTTCCCTTCTTCTGCTGAAGAAGAAAGATGGCACAAGCTGGATGTGGTTAGATGCCTGCAGATCTACTTGCAGCGCACTCGCCCCTTTAGGCGGACTGAAAACCTGTTGGTCAGCTACACGGGGAAAAACAAGGGCGCCAAAGCCGCCAAAGCTACAATATCCCGGTGGGTTACCGAGACTATTAGAGTCGCCTATACCGCCCAAGGGCTGTCGGCTCCATCTTTCCTTCATGCCCATTCAACCAGGGCAGTGTCCACTTCACGGGCAGAAAGAAGTGCTTTGTCTGTGGACCAAATATGCGCAGCTGCCTCGTGGGCATCTGAATCCACCTTCATTCGGCATTACCGCCTGAAGGACCAAGTGGCAGATTCCACTGCCTTTGCCCAGACCGTTTTAAGTTCGGTCATGGGTTAGTCCCACCCATCTTGGGGACCTGCTTGCTATATCCCCACATTGTGCCGCTGGTACGGACGACAGGGAACAAGTGATTATGAAGATAATCTTGTTTCCCTTAGTCCTAACAGCGGCACAAGATTTCCCACCCTGGGAATCATATCTTATGTATAAAACTGTATATAAATGTTATGGAGGTACTTTTGTATTTACACGCAGAGGGGAGGTTCTTGTGCCCTCTTATAGGGCCAGCCACGCATTTGATTGGCTAATTAAATATCCGCCTGTCCTACCAGCACACAGGGGCAGAAATACCCCACATTGTGCCGCTGTTAGGACTAAGGGAAACAAGATTATCTTCATAATCACTTGTTCACGGCCCAGAATTCCTAGCTGATAATCAAGGTTAGGGCTTTGCATATTTTGTCTCTGTTTTGCATCTTGTTCCATATCCACGTTGGTCGCAGACTATAGATCACTGTACAATTTGACAGGACCCCACTGATGACCTGGTCGAAGTAGCAGCGCCTGTGACATCATTGGTGACTTGGCCTTCATATAGCTCAGTCTCATTCATGTGACCTGTAATACCGAGCATAGCCACTATCCAATGTAAGGTGCTGTACTCGGACCAGTGGGAGTGATAGGTGTCGAATCCCGCTGATCTGATATTGATGACTTTTAACTCACAGGTTTGGATTAGACAATTCATCCAGGGCCTCCTGGTTCATGACCATAATGCCAGACTACCTTGAAGAGGTTGTCCAGGATCTGAAGGGAGTTGATACTGATAGATCCTCCGTATCAGATGGGTCAGGATCATCAATCATCTGTTTCAGCCACCAGAAGCCATATACTAGGTATACAGCCGGAAGCAGCCTTGCTCCTACTCAAGCTGTATACACTGTATACAACTTCCGATAGTGGTGACGTCTGGAACTGCAGCCCCAATCCCATTCACTTGAATAGGAGCAGTGCTGTATACTTTGTATATGGCTTCCGAAACATGATTGGGACATGATTCAGGTGTCTTTCTTCTTCCCATGGAGAACACATACATGTTCAGGCACGCTCAGCATACTTATGTATAACACAACCAGAATAACAGGAGTCTAGCAAAGTGGGCAGCATATTGCAGGCTGCTGTTTATGGGTAGCCTGTAGTCAGGGGCAGATTATAATCTGTGGAATGTGTTTTTGCCCTGGAAACATTTCAACAACTGCACATTTACCCCATTAAAGTGCCCCCTTGTGGTGAAATGTATTGGCGCCCGCTGATACACTTAATAACTGTGATGGGGCATAAGAGTCTACTGGAGGTGAATACGTGTTCTGCAAACCTCACAAATATTCACAAGTTTTGTTGGGGACAAACTCGTCCAAACCAAAACGGCTATCGTTATACTTGAGGGTCTCTATGGATCCAACATAACAAACAGTGTTACTCCCCTCCCCTGGGCTCCAGGGGTCCTCTTCCGGCCTCCTGAGTAACATCCTTTGGGTCACGTCGGTGTAATAATGCACAGATGCAAGTACTGTTACACCGGTGTGACCCACCAGACTGCTGAGGCCTGTGATTGGGTCATTCAGGAGGCCGGAGGAAACCCAAAGAGGATGCGCCACAGCCCAGGAGAGGTGAGTAACACTGTATATTATCTGACCTTCACTGGGTGTCCGCTTATTATACTCCGGGCTCAGAAGAGATCTCAGAATATAATAGTGGTTTGTGGGTGGTGAACCCCATAAATTTTGTGTTCAGGCAAACCCAAAATTTTTGGAAAAATTTGTATTACAAAACTGTTCGGACAGCCCTATGTATGTGCTATTATGGGACATTATACTGTGTGGAGGGGCTGATATGGGACTTTATACTGTGTGGAGGGGCCACTATGGGACTTTATACTGTGTGGAGGGGCCACTAAGGGACATTATACTGTGTGGAGGGGCTGATATGGGACATTATACTGTGTAGAGGGGCCACTAAGGGACATTATACTGTGTGCAGGGGCCACTATGGGACATAATACTGTGTGCAGGGGCCACTATGGGACATTATACTGTGTGCAGAGGCCACTATGGGACATTATACTGTGTGGAGGGGTCTCTATGATACATTATATTGAGTAGGGGCCATTATAGAACATTATACTGTATAGAGGGTCCGCTATGAGACATTATACTGTGTGCAGGGGCCACTATGGGACATAATACTGTGTGCAGGGGCCACTATGGGGGATAATACTGTGTGCAGGGGCCACTATGGGACATAATACTGTGTGCAGGGGCCACTATGGGGGATGATACTGTGTGGAGGGGCCACTATGGGACATAATACTGTGTGCAGGGGCCACTATGGGGGATAATACTGTGTGCAGGGGCCACTATGGGACATAATACTGTGTGCAGGGGCCACTATGGGACATAATACTGTGTGGAGGGGCCACTATGGGACATTATACTGTGTGGAGGGGCCACTATGGGACATAATACTGTGTGCAGGGGCCACTATGGGACATAATACTGTGTGGAGGGGCCACTATGGGACATAATACTGTGTGGAGGGGCCACTATGGGACATAATACTGTGTGGAGGGGCCACTATGGGACATAATACTGTGTGGAGGGGCCACTATGGGACATTATACTGTATGATGGCAGATGTGTGTGACCCTGGGGTACGGAGAGGTGAGTATAATAGTTTCGCTCATCCTACTAGCTGCTTCCTGCCCAGAAATGACGGGCACTCGGCGTCTACCGCACCTATACCTGAGCTCACTGCACATACGGCTGAACATTTATTAAACTGTCTTAGTTGTCCATACTAACCAATCACAGCACAGCTTTCGTTTTTTAAAAGCAGTGTATGAAATGAAAGCTGCCCTATGATTGGTTGCTATGGCCAACTAAGGCAGTTTTGAGATTAGACACGATAATAAAACTGCCCCAAAGAGTCAAAGCTTCATTTGTAAGTCTGTCACTGAAGCCCTGAGCACTGGGCATGCTGGACCTTGTAGTACGGTGGTGACTCCATCATGGGAGGAGTCTTTGGGGCAGATTTATTCAATGAAACCTGCCTAAAAGCGAAACTGACTTAGTTGCCCATAACAACCAATCACAGTGCAGCTTTCATTTCGAATTCTGCTGCTGGAAAATGAAAGCTGCGCTGTGATTGGTTGCTATGGGAAACTGGGTCCTATTGCTTTTAGACATGTCATAAATCTGCCCCAGTATCTGCCGAGGGCTTTCACAGTAGCCTGGGGCATCAGAAACAAGGAAAGACAAGGGATTTTATGTTGTATACCCCATGCTAAGTAACCCGGTGACCGTAATATAAATGAGTGGAGACGCCCTTTAAGTTACTGTATAATATATAACCTTTTCCTCGCGGTTGCTTTAGAAAGTGGGGTGTGAATACTTATTCTGCAGGAATTGTGCAGCATTAGGGAGTAGACGTAGCCATTGCTACCGGGCCCTGGAGCCTCAGGGGGGCCCAGAAGACACCAATATTCTAGATAGCACATGATATACATACAGTATATATATACACTCACCGGCCACTTTATTAGGTACACCTGTCCAACTGCTCGTTAACACTTAATTTCTAATCAGCCAATCACACGGCGGCAACTCAGTGCATTTAGGCATGTAGACATGGTCAAGACAATCTCCTGCAGTTCAAACCGAGCATCAGTATGGGGAAGAAAGGTGATTTGAGTGCCTTTGAACGTGGCATGGTTGTTGGTGCCAGAAGGGCTGGTCTGAGTATTTCAGAAACTGCTGATCTACTGGGATTTTCACGCACAACCATCTCTAGGGTTTACAGAGAATGGTCCGAAAAAGAAAAAACATCCAGTGAGCGGCAGTTCTGTGTGGGGCGGAAATGCGTTGTTGATGCCAGAGGTCAGAGGAGAATGGCCAGACTGGTTCGAGCTGATAGAAAGGCAACAGTGACTCAAATAGCCACCCGTTACAACCAAGGTAGCCAGAAGAGCATCTCTGAACGCCGCACAGTACGTCGAACTTTGAGGCTACAGATGGGCTACAGCAGCAGAAGACCACACCGGGTGCCACTCCTTTCAGCTAAGAACAGGAAACTGAGGCTACAATTTGCACAAGCTCATCGAAATTGGACAATTGAAGATTGGAAAAACGTTGCCTGGTCTGATGAGTCTCGATTTCTGCTGCGACATTCGGATGGTAGGGTCAGAATTTGGCGTCAACAACATGAAAGCATGGATCCATCCTGCCTTGTATCGGTAACGGTTCAGGCTGGTGGTGGTGGTGTCATGGTGTGGGGAATATTTTCTTGGCACTCTTTGGGCCCCTTGGTACCAATTGAGCATCGTTGCAACGCCAAAGCCTACCTGAGTATTGTTGCTGACCATGTCCATCCCTTTATGACCACAATGTACCCAACATCTGATGGCTACTTTCAGCAGGATAATGCAATGCCATGTCATAAAGCTGGAATCATCTCAGACTGGTTTCTTGAACATGACAATGAGTTCACTGTACTCCAATGGCCTCCACAGTCACCAGATCTCAATCCAATAGAGGAGCATCTTTGGGATGTGGTGGAACGGGAGATTCGCATCATGGATGTGCAGCCGACAAATCTGCGGCAACTGTGTGATGCCATCATGTCAGTATGGACCAAAATCTCTGAGGAATGCTTCCAGCACCTTGTTGTATCTATGCCACAAAGAATTGAGGCAGTTCTGAAGGCAAAAGGGGGTCCAACCCGTTACTAGCATGGTGTACCTAATAAAGTGGCCGGTGAGTGTATATATATATTGTATTGTAGCACAGGGGGCTTCGAGTTACGCCTCTGTACGTGTGTGACCCATAACCAGTCCCTCCGCCGCAGGCTACACACCCAGCTCCATCCACCTGATACCTACACAACACAACAGTCCTGTTCTGGTACACTGCCTGCATCGCTTGACCGGTCACCTTGGCCATGAAACGGGGCAACCCGATTGGTGGAAAACCGCGAGGGGACAGATGGGCAAGGCGATTTTTGTTTTAGTACGAGAGGGATGAATACAAGATAATAAAGACGTGGCGGCGGCAGACAATACACGAAATTTAATAAGAGTACAGTAGAGGGGGAGGGAAAGACGAAAAGCCCAGGGAGGGGATTGAAAGAGTTAAACGTGAGAGGGGAGAGATACGGAAACGTAAGCGCAGGCAATGCGAGAGCGACAGGGAAAATAATACAATTATAGGGGGAGAGAAGCGAGCGGACAATACATAGGGGATAAGTGCGGGGAGGGGGAGGAAGTCATTGACGAGAAGTAGTCCCAAAGACGGAGAGATAAGGAAGAGGCAAGAAAGAACACATTCCTGTGTCATGGAAGCCAGCGACAGGAAGAACTAACAGGGGTCACCGGGAGCCTCACACAGGTACGAGATACAAGGCGTCTTATATAGTCATGGGGGAGTAGGCTGAACCTTCTTAATTACTCTGTGCTGCTGTGGAGGACTCCTAAACTTTACAGTGTTGGCACTACATATTAGGAGCCCCCTCTATAACCCGGTGTGGGGGAGGGGGGCGGTCTCACTGCTGTAACTAACAGACCCCCAGACGGTATACGCCGAGCATCTCTGTAGTCACTCAGTCCTGAGGCGCCCCCTATAGTTACTGATCGCCTAGGACGTAGAAAAGAGACAGGAACTCTGAAGAATTGTTAGTAATGTTTCTGGAGTTGTGTACTAGTTATGTCACATGGTCCTCTACCACGTCCTCCATGCTTTATACCTCAGCTGTGATCGCCAGCTTACGTTAGCTTCACGCCAATGTTGGTCTCTCCGTATGGACTGTATAGACTATAATGGGGTCCGTCAGGTTTCCGTGCAGGACTTTTCTTTACGACAGTTGTTGACTCCAACACAGATATGAACTTAGCCTTAGCTGCATTGTCTGTTGGCATGGAAGGTAGTCTGGAATCCAGCGTGTATGTCCATAGAGGCTTGGGCTGCTCCCATGTCCCTCCACCATGCTTTACATCACAGCTCAGCTCCTATAGAGCATAGGTAGCTGCAATGGAGTTAGTGCAGTCTCCTGCTCAGTCTTAGGCTCAAGTTACTTCTCTGTCTGTCCGCCATGCTCTTCCTACCTCACTAGAGGTCAATTCCTCCCTCCATGCTTTACACTGCCGCTCTGTTTCTTCCTCCTCCCTCCATGCTTTACACTGCCGCTCTGTTTCTTCCTCCTCCTCCCTCCATGCTTTACACTGCCGCTATTCTTCCTACTCCTACCTCACTAGAAGTCTATTCCTCCCTACATACTTTACACTGCCGCTTTTCTTCCTTCTCCTACCTCACTAGTAGTCCATTCCTCCCTCCATGCTTTACACTGCCGCTTTTCTTCCTTCTCCTACCTCACTAGTAGTCCATTCCTCCCTCCATGCTTTACACTGCTGTTTAACTTCCGCCTCTTCCCTCCATTCTTTACACTGGCTCTTAGCTTCTTTTTCCTCCTCTTCCCTCCATGCTGTACACTGCCGCTTAGGTTCTTCCTCCTCCTCCTTCCATGCTTTACACTGCCCTTTACACTGCCGCTTAGCTTCTTCCTCCTCCTTCCTCCATGCTTTACACTGCCGCTTAGCTTCTTCTTCCTCTTCCCTCCATGCTTTACACTGCCACTTAGCTTCTTCTTCCTCCTCTTCTCTCCATGCTTTACACTGCCGCTTAGCTTCTTCCTTCTCTTCCCTCCATGCTTTACACTGCCGCTTAGCTTCTTTAGGTTTGCTTCTGTGTATATATCCAAGAAGTCAGTGACTGGAGATTTTCCGTATTCGCCATGTGTTAACCCCCTCATCCTGTGGCGGCTGCCATCTAGTCAGTGTCCAGGTGTTTGCCATGCCTGTCCTCTCCTCCCTGACACGATGGCGTACATACACCGCGCGTTCCTCCTTCTCGTAAGCCTCATATTTACATAACACAACCGGCGCCATAGGAACCGGATGATTCCACGTAGCAACGCACCATCCAGCTGCGAAACTTTACTAATAACCCTGTGTGTGCTGGAGGAAAATCACTGAATTACCGATCACCGTGATGAAAGGTGGGAAAAGTTGGGTGCTAATCAATATTATGTTTTGTATCTGTCTGTATCTGAACCCTACAAATTGTACAGCGCTGCGGAATATGTTGGCGCTATAGAAATAACATTTATTATTATTATTATTATTATTATTATTATTATTATATGGCCTCCAGTCTGCCAGCTTTCCTAGGGTCCTGAATGGCCAGTCTTCATTGTTATTATGTCCTACATCCCCTGGTCCTGTATCACTGCATAACTAGTTTGGGAGTCAGGACTCTAGGAAAGTTGGGTGGGAAGACAATGTGGGCGGCATCTCTGTGGATACATAATGTATATAAATTGACACCTATGGCATTCAGGATCTCAGGAAAGAAGGGTGACAACCAACACAGCCTTCACTCACCCAGCTTTCCTGGAGGTCAGTCTTCATTCTTATTCTGTTACACATGATCCCCTGATACTGATTGGTTGTTCAGGACTCTGGGAAAGTTGGGTGGCAATGGTTCAGGACCTCTAGGGAGGTCGCGTGGTGCAAGTAGACCATGTGCAAGTTGTAATAGTAGCTATATGGATGTAGAGAGTGTATATAAATGTGAAGACTTGACATTCAGGTCCTTTGGAAAGCTGGGTGGCAAACCATGTAAATGCTTCACTAGTATCTACAGTAGTGCAGTGATACTATGGGAAGGGTTGTATCACTAGGCAGGCTTGTTATGCAGGAACTTAGGAAAGCTGGGTGGCAGCGTGTACCACACAGTATAGAATAATGTAGTGATGCAAAGGGTGCTTTAAGGTACAGCTAGGCAGGGTTGTCAGTCAGTACACAGGTAAAGCTGAGTGAGGGACTGGGGCTGTCTGATATCCATAGTCCCCACCATAATTCAGTCTAGTAAGTGCGAGATGGCACCAGAATGAAGCAGATTTTCCATTCTGGACTGTGGACAGCTGGGTGTCAAGGTGTGTTTCGGCCATAATGGTTGCCGCACAGTTTTCCTATTTAGCATCAGTGTTAGGATCAGGTGGGAATAGGATGGTGCCACCTGCTGGGGGAACAAGACCCCTATTATTGTAATAGGTGAGGTTCTCAGCGGACCCCACAGTTATCCCCTATAACAATAACTATTAAATATAGACCAGCCCCTTTAAGTCTCACATAGCCTTTCTGGTCGACGCAGCCCCCTATGCTTTGGTGTCCTCTGAACTTTGCAGCCCCCCTGGAACCAAGCCAATCCTGGTCAATGCAGCCCCATGCCCTGATCCACCCTGGTCAATGCATACAGTATTATGTCCCTTAGTGGCCCCTGCACACAGTATTATCCCCCATAGTGGCCCCTGCACACAGTATTATGTCCCTTAGTGGCCCCTGCACACAGTATTATGTCCCATAGTGGCCCCTGCACACAGTATTATGTCCCATAGTGGCCCCTGCACACAGTATTATCCCCCGTAGTGGCCCCTGCACACAGTATTATCCCCCGTAGTGGCCCCTGCACACAGTATTATCCCCCATAGTGGCCCCTGCACACAGTATTATCCCCCGTAGTGGCCCCTGCACACAGTATTATCCCCCATAGTGGCCCCTGCACACAGTATTATGTCCCTTAGTGGCCCCTGCACACAGTATTATGCCCCATAGTGGCCCCTGCACACAGTATTATGTCCCTTAGTGGCCCCTGCACACAGTATTATCCCCCATAGTGGCCCCTGCACACAGTATTATGTCCCTTAGTGGCCCCTGCACACAGTATTATCCCCCATAGTGGCCCCTGCACACAGTATTATGTCCCTTAGTGGCCCCTGCACACAGTATTATCCCCCATAGTGGCGCCTGCACACAGTATTATGTCCCTTAGTGGCCCCTGCACACAGTATTATCCCCCATAGTGGCCCCTGCACACAGTATTATGTCCCTTAGTGGCCCCTGCACACAGTATTATGCCCCATAGTGGCCCCTGCACACAGTATTATGTCCCTTAGTGGCCCCTGCACACAGTATTATCCCCCATAGTGGCGCCTGCACACAGTATTATGTCCCTTAGTGGCCCCTGCACACAGTATTATGTCCCTTAGTGGCGCCTGCACACAGTATTATCCCCTATAGTGGCCCCTGTACACAGTATTACCCCCCATAGTGGCCCCTGCACACAGTATTATGTCCCACAGTGGCCCCTGCACACAGTATTATGTCCATGATCGGCAAGTAAATAGGGCATAAGTAACATGTTTTTTTATGTTTCTTACCTCTCCTGGATCGGAGGATCATTATACTCGGAGGTCCGAAAAGACCCCCAAGTATAATGATAGCGGCGGTAGCGGCTGTCACCAGGCCCCCAATGTCCCGGGCCCTGTGGCAGCTGCCTCCGCTGATATGGTGGTAGTTACGCCACTGCCCCTGTGCCATCCTGATTGGTGCAGTCCCATGGGTCCTGGTCCATCCTGGTCATGCAGCCCCATGTGACCTGATCCTCCATATTCGGTGCAGGCCCCTGGTGCAGCAGGTGGATATCTGGTGGCCGTTGCCTGTGGCTCCTATGTTCTTTCTAAGAATAAGCAGCTATTTTTAGCTCTGTGACTGATTCATCTTGAGGGATGTCACCGGCGTCTGCTATGTCTCGAGAGCAGGTCATCCATTAAAAAAGATGTCTCCTCCGATAGCAACAAATTCTGTTACATGTCATGTTATACCGGAACATCACAAGGTGGAAAACTGGCAATAATAAATATCAGGCCGAGGTAACTCTTCCAGAGGTATCTATCTATCTATCTATCTATCTATCTATCTATCTATCTCCTATCTATCTATCTATCTATCTATCTATCTATCTACAGTGCTGGCCAAAAGTATTGGCACCCCTGCAATTCTGTCAGATAATACTCATTGTCTTCCAGAAAATGATTGCAGGCACAAATTCTTTGGTATTATTATCTTCATTTAATTTGTCTTCAATGGAAAACCACAAAAAGAATTGTCAAAAAGCCAAATTGGATATAATTCCACAGCAAACATAAAAAGGGGATGGACAAAAGTATTGGCACTGTTTGAAAAATCATGTGATGCTTCTCTAATTTGTGTAATTAACAGCACCTGTTACTTACCTGAGGCACCTAACAGGTGGTGGCAATAACTAAATCTCACTTGCAGCCAGTTGAAATGGATTAAAGTTGACTCCACCTCTGTCCTGTGTCCTTGTGTGACCACATTGAGCATGGAGAAAAGAAAGAAGACCAAAGAACTGTCTGAGGACTTGAGAAGCAAAATTGTGAGGAAGCATGAGCAATCTCAAGGCTACAAGTCCATCTCCCAAGACCTGAATGTTCCTGTGCCTACCGTGTGCAGTGTCAGTAAGAAGTGTAAAGCCCATGGCATTGTGGCTAACCTCCCTAGATGTGGACGGAAAAGAAAAATTGACGAGAGATTTCAATGCAAGATTGTGCGGATGGCGGATAAAGAACCTCGACTAACATCCAAACAAGTTCAAGCTGCCCTGCAGTCCAAGGGTACAACAGTGTCACCCCGTACTATCCAGTGTCAGCGTCTGAATGAGAAGGGACTGTATGGTAGGAGACCCAAGAAGACCCCACTTCTTACCCAGAGACATAAGCCAGGATGGAGTTTGCCAAAACTTACCTGAGAAAGCCAAAAACGTCTTGGAAGAATGTTCTCTGGTCAGATGAGACAAAAGTAGGAAAAGGCCTCAACATAGAGATTACAGGAAAAAAAGAGGCCTTCAAAGAAAAGAAGATGCCCCCTACAGTCAGACATGGCGGAGGGTCCCTGATGGTTTGGGGTTGCTTTGCTGCCTCTGGCACTGGACTGCTTGACCGTGTGCATGGCATTATGAAGTCTGAAGACGACCAACACATTGTGCAGCATAATGTAGGGCCCAGTGTGAGAAAGCTGGGTCTCCCTCAGAGGTCAGGGCTCTTCCAGCAGGACAATGACCCAAAACACACTTCAGATCAGCACTAGAAAATGGCGGTGAGAGAAAGCCCTGGAGACTTGTAAAGTGGCAGCAATGAGTCCAGCCCTGAATCCCATAGAACACCTGTGGGGGAGGGGAGATCTCTTGGTGGCAGTTTGGAGAAGGCCCCCTTCACATCTCAGGGGGGACCGCGAGCAGTTTGCCAAAGAAGAAGGGTCTAAGATTCCAGCAGAGCCTTGTAAGAAACTCATTGCTGGTTACCGGAAGCGGTTGTGCGCAGTTATTGTGTCTAAAGGTTGTGCTACCAAGTATTAGGCTGAGGGCGCCAATACTTCTGTCTGGACCATTTATGGAGTTTTGTGTAAAATGATCAATGATTTGACTTTTTTTTCATTCTCTTTTGTGTTTTTTCATTGCAAGCAAAATAAATGAAGATATTACCAAAGAGTTTGTGCTTGTAATCATTGTCTGGGGGACACCGAGGATTATCTGACAGAATTGCAGGGGGGCAGCGCTGCACCTCCCATGAGGCGACCTGAAGCGAGCGCTTCAGGCGGCGCTATGTCAGGGCCTCAGGGAGGGCGGCATTTTTGATTATCTAAGCCAGTCCAGGACAAGCTGTCCTGGACTGGCTTAGCACCGAGCGGTGGTTTGGGGAGGCCACTGGAGCAGCGCTGCTCCAGCAGCCTCCCCTCACGCTCAGGCAGAGAGCAGGTCATCTCCATGCCTGCTCTCTGCCTGCAAACTGAGCTAAGCCCCACCCCCTTCACTCGGCCACGCCACTTCGCTCCGCCCCCTCCTCCCGGGAGGGGGGGGCGGCTTTCTGTAGTTCGCCTCGGGCAGCAAAAGGGGTAGGTTCACCCCTGCAGGGGGGCCAATACTTTTGGCCAACACTCTATCTATCTATCTATCTATCTATCTATCTATCTATCTATCTATCTATATATCCTGAATACATTGTAACAAACCCTCAGCTGTGAGAATCTTTAGCTCAGGAGGTTTCACCATCTGGATGTTGCCATTCTCTGATAATATTGGAATTGAGTAATTCGGTGTAATAAAGCGTTGCAGCATGTTCCATAATACAATTATTCCACGTCATTTACTATCAATCTATAAAAGTGATTTCCACATCCATATCCTGGAAAGCTGAGTATGAGGCAACACAGTGACCGTTATAGAAGTTGTATCACCCGGCTTTCACTGAACGGTCACATCTGAACTTTCCAGCCCCCAATAGTCCTATCCTACTGGCGATGTATCCACAGGCTTAGTCATCAGTATGTGACGCCCGGACCCGCACAGATCAGCTGTCGCAGCAGGTTTGCTGTACAGTGGACGGGACTGCTCGGCCACTCCTATTTGCCTGTGCGCCTTGTCCACTAGCCGCTTCTGACACCCGGAGGGCGCTGTAACAGCAGATCTGTGCGGGGCCCAGGTGTCAGACCCCCACACATCACATACTCATGACTTATCCTGTGAATTAAATCCCCTTTGATAGTAGGGTCCATCTTCTTTAAGGCAACAGTAGTCAGTGACCAGGTAATAGAAATCCAAAAATACGTCTGCCATTACATCTCCCACAGCAGATTCCATCCAACTCTCCCAGCATCCTGAATGCCAGAGAATGCGAGATACATCAGGCAACACTAGGAAACCACCAGGAGTTCAAGATGGACATAGTGATTGTTATCTGTCTAGTAATGCAGGAGCAGATTGTCACTCAGCTTTCCCAGAATGATGAAAAGCAGATCTTTCTAGTAGTGAAGTATCTAGTAAAGTATTTTGTTACTCAGCTTTCACAGGATCCTGAAAGGTAGATTCATCTGGTTATACAGGAGCAGGGTATGTACCACTGCTACATAACGTGAACTTGATGATGATGATGATGATGATAGACAGTAATATATACAATCGCATCAGCCACACTGGTTGTCACTCAGCTTTCCTAGAATCCTGAATAGTCAATGGGTCCAAGGGATTTATCGCTACACAAGCAAACAAAACCTTCCCTGGTAACTATAAGAAATTCCCCACATATTGGTTGTCATTCAGCTCTTCCAGAGTCCTAAATGGCAATTCTGTCTAGTAATGCAAGAGCAGTCTGTCACATAGCTTTCCCAGAATCCTGAAAGGCAGAACCAACTGCTGATATAGGGGCCGGGGGTGTACTACTACAATCCTAGATATATCAGACCCTGATGACCCTTAGAAATCTGCTAATGTCTACTATAGACAATCATGGTGGCCATGCTGACCATTACTCAGCTTTCCTATAATCCTGAATGGCATATGTGTCTAGTCTTGCAGTGACTGTATCACTAAACGAGTAGACACAAGTGACTCTACAAAACCCACTAATGACTTGCATAGGAGATCATGTTGTCACTCATCTTTCCTAGGATCCTGAATGGTAAATCAGTCCAGAGAGCACTATGACTCTATAAGTCAGAGCCTCAAATCTAAGAAACCAGTCGATAACCCCTACAGTTCATAGCCATCAGGGGTGTCACTCAGCTTTCCTAAAATCCTGAATTGCCAACCCGTCTGGTGACAGGGGGATGTAACACGACACAGCGAGATGCGCTAATCTAGATAACCGGCCAACGACCTCTACAGGAGATCACTGTGGTCACCTTGGCTGTCACCCAGCTTTCCGAGACACAGATACAATTAAATTAATAGCGTTATCGAATCATTAATGTGACAGAAGGCGGAATTGGAAACGAAAACCAATGGCGTCCCCCCCGAACTCGGCATCCCCAGAATAAGTAGCCATGCAGGGACTATAAATCTCAGGCTGGAGCCTGGCAGACACTGCAGAGGGAAGCAGCTGATGGAGCAGAGATGTGAGCGCTGACTAACCCCGGGCCTGGGGGACCAGTCTACTCATTAACCTCTGGGATGCTGCACATGTCCCCGCACTGAAGGGCGCCCCCTCCCCTCTCTCTGGCTTTGACCATGGGAAGGTTTTGTTTTTTGCCATCTACAAGGTCAGAGCAAAACTTCCAGCCCTGGAAACAAAGGCCCCGGGCAGTTCCCTTATCCCTCCAGCTCTGCAGAGAGCGAGAGGTAGGTGAGACAGCAAGCACAGCTCTTCTGCATGGGACAGGGAGGGGGCGAGCTGCTGCCTGCATGCACCCAGTCACAGGGGGAAGCTGCTGCCTGCTGGGATGGATGAGCAAAGCTGCACCCCAATAACAGGGTAGGAAACCAGGCTACATATCAATAACATGGGGGAGTCTGTTGCCTGCAAGGGGAAACTGCTACATGACAACTAGAATGGAAAACCATGCTGCACTCCAGTACTCCAGAAGGGAGCTATTGCTTGCATGCTGGGGTGAGGGACCAGACTGCACCCTAATAACAGGGGAAGGGGGGAGTTGCTGCCTGCATGCTGGGGTGAGGGACCAGACTGCACCCTAATAACAGGGGAAGGGGGGAGTTGCTGCCTGCATGCTGGGGTGACGGACCAGACTGCTCCCTAATAACAGGGGAAGGGGGGAGTTGCTGCCTGCATGCTGGGGTGAGGGACCAGACTGCACCCTAATAACAGGGGAAGGGGGGAGTTGCTGCCTGCATGCTGGGGTGAGGGACCAGACTGCACCCTAATAACAGGGGAAGGGGGAGTTGCTGCCTGCATGCTGAGGTGAGAGACCAGACTGCACCCTAATAACAGGGAAAGGGTGAGTTGCTGCCTGCATGCTGAAGTGAGGGACCAGACTGCACCCTAATAACAGGGGAAGGGGGGAGCTGCTACCTGCATGCTGGGGTGAAGGACCAGACTGCACCCTAATATCAGGGGAAGGATGGAGCTGCTACCTGCATGCTGAGGTGAGAGACCAGACTGCACCCTAATAACTAGGGAAGTGGGGGGGAGCCTGCATCCTGGGGTGGGGTGTCAGGCTACACCCCAGTAGTCCACAGCAGGGTGTCTCAGCTTGGTAGGTCCCACAGAGACAAACTCCTTGGACAAAGACGAGTTCCATGCCTGTATGGTGCAGGGTAGGAGGGGCACACCCCTAAATACAGGGCAGCACCTTCATCTATTCCATCCTCTGCATCCTCACTATTGACTACAGCAAGTCCCTAATATGAAGTCATTCATCCCCCCGCCCCATTATTTACTCACTGGCTATTGTAAACTCCCACCTGGCCTGCAACATTGTATCTGCTAAAGTTATGCAAACATGAAGAAACTGGATACAAAGAGGAAGTGAAGCAAGTGGTGAGGATGTGAGCGGTGGTGGAGGAGAGATGGACTGAGCCCAGAGACTGGTGAGACTGAGGAAACCTTCACTGCTATGTTGTGTGTGAATGTGTGTGTGTGTGTGTGTGTATATATATATATATATATATATATATATATATATATATATATATATATATACACATATAGCTAGATATCTAGTTTGTTATAGTACAGAATATCTTCAGTCTGTGCAGACCTTCCCATGATCATTGTATTGAATGAAAAGTTCTTCAACTTTCTAATAGATTTCAAGTTCTAATTTTCACCTTTGTCAATATCTCTGCTTGCTGTCTGGTAATGTAAAGAGGATGAACCTAGTTATGTTACTATGTATCCAGGGTAGACAGTCTTCTATTGTATATACAGCGGGGATTGATACATTGTATCTGTGCTGGATTTGATTCAGTATTGGCCAAACCGGATACAATTGTTACAAGTTCACAGCTTTGAAGTGGAAATATTTCTACTTATTGACAGATAGCAGAGATCCTATAGGGAGTCTGTCAGCAGGAATGACTGTACCTTGTAGGGCTGCTGTTACACTGTCCAAACCTTTCTTATTCCGTATTGCATTTTCATGAAGATCAGGATTTGATTCCTTTGCAATTTAGCTGAAAAGGGGGTTTTGGTGCAAGTCTTATCCTGCAGGGGCTTCACTCCTGATAACCAACCCTATAGGCAAAGTGGAAGATGTTACTCAAGCAAGAGGGGGCTGGGGCTGAGCAGGACATTGAGGGGCGAATATCTAGAGCAAAGAGTGAAAATGAAAAGGAGGCAGCAATGCAGGAAAAGAAAGAAATCTTTGGAAAATATACAAGCCGTCCTACAAGGTAATATCATTAGTGTCATACTGATTTTCCTGATGACAGACTCCCAAATAATGTGGCAAGCGAGTGAAGAGAGAAGAATAGGAGAAGGTTGCAGAATATTTTATTATATAATGATTACACTTTATTTAGCTGAAACTGGGCCAGTCCTTTAAACATATTACATTGAAATTATAGCATGTGTATATGTCTATGTATATGTGTATCTATATGTCTGTGCGTATATGTGCATATGTTTGTATATACAGTATATTTGTATATGAATCTGTGTGTGTGTATATATGTTTGTGTACAGTATAGATGTGTATATATACTTGTGCACTTATATGTGTGTTTTTGCATGCACATATGTCTTAATATATCTGTGTATATATATGTATCTATCTATGTGTATATATGGTTGTAAATAGTTGTTATATGTAAGTTTATGTGTGTACATATGTCTTATGTGTATGTCTGTGTATATATATATATATATATATATATATATATATATATATATATATATATACACATATTTGTACATATGTATCCATAGAAATGTGTATATATGGTTGTGTATAGTTGTTATATGTATGTGTGTATGTCATGTATACAGTATTTGTGTGTATTCCTATACATATAACATCACGTTACTTTCCACTTTTATGATTCTGTAATATAATTACTAGTCGTTGGACAATACCCACTGGTTACAACATAGGACATTGTAAACTTGTGGCCACGGATTGTGGCCAAGGATTGGTAACAGTTACTGGGCAGTTCCACGTGACGGATAGAATTCATCACTGCTATCATTGAAGACAATAAAAAAAAAGATGATGACCCTGATATATCTGTGACGGCTGTGTGTAATGGAAGTGACCCCTTCTCTGAGCACATTTACAGGCAGTGCGTCTTACATCATTAGCTCAGTCTTCTCCACATCTCATCTATTCTCATATATTTTAAGTTTCGTGTACACAATAATGTTCCATTACATTCCGATATTTTTAATGCAGATCCTCTAATATATCAGAATAGAACATTGGACGCCGTCAGGCTTAGAACCTGTCCATGTGCATGACGCCTTAGTGAAATACTCGTACTCGTTCGAATACTACTCCTATTTGCAGTAAAGATTCAATTCAGAGGTCCGTGCGCATTAACTGCACAGCGCTTGGAGTTGCGCTGATATTCCGTTCGGGGGGGTCTTCCTGCAGACTCCTTCCGGACGGGAGGCAAGCGCTAATATGAACCAGCCCTTACTCGTCCTGCAGAACCATCATTGATTGGCCGAATGCTATATAGTGTACAGTATTCGGCCAATCAACGCTGGTTCTGCAGCAGGCTCGTCCTTGCTAGTCAGGAGAGCTGGCAGCTTGCTGTTACGAGGGAGCTTACTTTTTCTCATAGAAATGAATTGACCAGCATTGATTGGCCAGTGTACAGCATTCAGCCAATCAATGCTGCTTCTGCCGGAGGCTTGTCTGTGAGGAGGCGGAGTCTAAGATCGGACCACAGCAGTCTCCATTGTGGTCCGATCTTAGACTCCGCCTCCTTACAGACGAGCCTCCGGCAGAAGCAGCATTGATTGGCCGAATGCTGTACACTGGCCAATCAATGCTGGTCAATTCATTTCTATGAGAAAAAGTAAGCTCCCTCGTAACAGCAAGCTGCCAGCTCTCCTGACTAGCAAGGACGAGCCTGCTGCAGAACCAGCGTTGATTGGCCGAATGCTATACACTGTATAGCATTCGGCCAATCAATGATGGTTCTGCAGGACGAGTAAGGGCCGGTTCACATTACCGCTTGCCTCCTGTCCGGAAGGAGGACTTCCCCGAATGGAATATCAGCGCAACTGCAAGCACTGTGCAGTTAAAGCGCGCGCACCCCATAGACTATAATGGGGTCTGTGTGCTTTAATTTCACATCGCTCCTCCTAAACACTCTCCTCCTGCTACTCGTGGACTTGGTGACTCTCCTTTAGTCGAATAGTGGTTCCCCCTGAAACGAGCATTTTTTCCCATAGACTATAATGGGATTCGATATTCGATAGAGTAGTCCAATATTGAGGCTCTACTCGAAACGAATATCAAATCTCGAATATTTCACTACTCGCTCATCTCTACTCCTTATCTATTCTTGGTCTATATCAGTGGGCACATCATGGTGACACTTCTCTCCCTTTTCTTAGTACCCATTTCTCTCTATATTTGGAGGATGCACAGTATCACTTGTCTTTCCAACTTTCCATCATTTGTATGTGTTGGCCCTGCACAGTACAGCTCACCACAATATTGCCTAAGACCAAAGAATGGGAACTAAACATCTCCAAGAGCAACTTCTTCCACCCATCCATAAGACATTTGGTGATGGCCGCTGCTATTTCTGCCATGATGGACCCTCTTCAGACCCTGGAGTATAATGATTGGAAGTTACTCACCTCTCCTGGGCTCCGGCGCAGGTCTTTGGGCCTCTTCAATTATGTCACAGGCGTTACGTGGCAAGACACATAACAATGCCGCTGTAACCCACGTCTGTGACATCAGTCAGAAGCGCCAAAATTTATGTCAGTCACAAAACATTTGTCCATGACCGTCTGGTATAGATGTATGGGCTCTGCACAGTATGATTTTGGATCATTATACACCAGAAGCAATACTTCTCCTTCTGTATGGACGACACACAGTAAAACTTCCCTTATTCTCTGTGCTGACTATATCACACTGACATAGTGTACGCCACTCTTAATAAACTGCCCAATCTGCGCAGGGGACCGGAGATTTATGGAGAGGATGCGGCTCCTTATAAATCTGTTCTGTGTCCCGGGAAGAGAAAAGAAATCTGTGCCAGGGAGGAATTGTATAGATTTCCATTCTATCTCACGTCAGGAGGTTTAATAAAGAAGTTGTGTTCCATCTACAGTCACAGAATATAGGGGATAGATGAGGTATGCAGAGGGGGTCAAGGTGGGGCCTCGTGCCAAACACCAAACATCCCCTAAATATCAGCCCTCTATACCAGAAAACTACATGAGTATCTTTACTCTATATAAATGGATTATTCACAGTAAAACTTCTCTTGATCTGGCCACTGCACAGTATAACTTCCCCTGTCCTGTATATATGGACACTGCACAGTACCACTTCTCTTCTCCTAGATTCTGAGTGTCATCTATGTAAGGACACTGCACAGTACCACTTCTCTTATTCTGTATATAGGACACTGCACAGTACCACTTCTCTTATTCTGTATATATTACACTGCACAGTACCACTTCTCTTATTCTGTATATATGGACACTGCACAGTACCACTTCTCCTGTCCTGTATATATGGACACTGCACAGTACCACTTCTCTTATTCTGTATATATGGACACTGCACAGTACCACTTCTCTTATTCTGTATATATGGACACTGCACAGTACCACTTCTCTTATTCTGTATATATGGACACTGCACAGTACCACTTCTCTTGTCCTTTATACTGGTGTAATTCTCAGTATCTGCTCTTATTCTGTATATATGGACACTGCACAGTACCACTTCTCCTGTCCTGTATATATGGACACTGCACAGTACCACTTCTCTTGTCTCGGTGCCCACTTTCCTACCTGATATTGGATGGATAAGGCGTTACCCCGCTGCAGCGCTGGCAGCCATCATTGCAGGAGCGGCTGAGAGGCCGATACTCCATCTAATATATTAGGGTCATTAATTCTCGGCGAGCGCTGGACTCCTGCGCCATAATTATCTGCGAGCGGTGGGATTAATGAGCAGGGCTCGCCGTCCTTTCTTCTACGGCTCGGGAATATGGCTACCGGTATAAGCCCCGCCCCTTTCTGCAGGCTACATAAGGGGATATTTATGGCTGTTCATTAAAGTCTTTCCCTCATTGTGGATTCTGTTCTCATTCATTTGTCTCTGGTGGAGAAGAATCTGCAGATAAGTCAAGTCAATGGCTTTCTATAAATAACCGGCGGAGACGACTTTATTACCGCACTTGTCCTACCGGGAGAATTTGTGTGTCAAGGATTTCAAGGGGTTGTCCAGAATTATTAAAATAAAGCTATTTAATATTCCCAAGACATCTCCACCCGTCATTGAGGTGTGTGGTCTTAGAGGTAGACCATGCAACTAATATAGTCTATAGTGCCCAAGATGAAGCGGGGTGCCCAGGTCAATGGGGGGGGCTCTGGGTCATTAATGGAGATGTATTGGGTCCTCATGTGCTGGCATGGAAAGGGTTACAGAGGCATCTCTATATCCAGAACAGGGGTCCTATTATCAATAGGCGGTACTACTATATATTTGCCAACATGGGAGTTGGTGGCAAAGGCGTCCCTTGGAAAGGTAACTGTATTTGCAGGTCCTTCACCTGGTATAGGGTTTGGGTCACATTCTCCATTTGTGCAGGTCCTCTGCTGTTTTGATGACTGAGTTGCATCTTCAGCCCATACAGTTATAAAGGTCCAGTGATCGGGCATGCTATGCCCTGTCCAATAGGGTGCTTGGCAATGGTTTCAGATGCCAAGATGGCTGATTGGTCCACAACCAATGTGAGGATGAAGGCCTTTCGTGAATTGCGTTGCTCACGTGGACTTGTAGCAAGAGTATAAAACATGGTCCATCCTTCTGGGATGACTGTAGGCTGCGTAGGTCTCCCTCCAGAAATGGAAACAAAAGGCCGTACATACATGACATAGCGGTGGAACCTACAGCTGGTATAGGGTCCCGGAAAAGGGACAATCCAGGTCATGCTCTTTGATAAGTAATTTTTTGAAATTGGGACATTTTCTGTCCGCCTCTCTAACTCCGAGTGAGGGTCCCTTTATCAATCCGGGACCGCTACTATGTATTTGCCAACATGAAACCCTGTGAAGTAGTTACTAAGTGTCACCTAGAAGGGTAATCGGTTATGGGTATGGACCGACGTCAATGTATGGGAGTAGAAAGGAAGACATCTTTCTTTTATTGAGCCAAAAACACACAATGCGTTTCGAGGCCAGTCAAGTGTATAAAATATGGAAGCTAGAAGGGTAATTCTGTGTATTGAATAATATGTCGTTGTGTACAAAGGACCATTGGGTTACGTTTCAGACATGCAGGTCCTCAAGCTAAGAGTATACGGCTGTTTGGAGTCTCTACTATCCAACCTACACTGGCCAATGTTGTTCCGGACAACAATGGCCCAAGACACCATAATGGGAGGGGAACTACAAAGTGATAGTTCCATCACCTGCGAGAGTTTATAAAAGGTCTGACCTTCCCTCTGAAGAACAAGGACTTGGGCAAGGGGTACTTACCTAGTAGTGCCCGCTGCTGATCTACTTAACTGTGACCAAAGTTTGCCCTGCAAAAAATAAGCCCCCTCAGAGCTCAGTCAATGAGTGTCACCGTAGTCCCAAAAACATTAAGAGCCAAACAAAACAGTATATGTACAATAACATGGTGCCCTTTAAAATTGCAACATGTTACACAAAAAACGAGCCCTCATATGGTTACATTGACGTAAAAAAAGAGGTGGAGATGGAAAAATTAAAAAACTGTGGTGACTGGACTGTTATGTATATATGGCTGGCCGGATTGTGGTCCTGGTTTGGCCATCCCGTTACACCCTAAGTTTCTTTAGTAAACGTTGACAATTTTGTTTGCACCAGTTAGTGCTGTGAGTCCATGGAATAGGAAGAACTACCCACCCCAGGGGTATAAACCAAGTCCTAGTCGGATGGGATATTTTCATTAGTACCGTCGGACTTACCTGGTAAGGCGCAGCTTATGGTGCAGCTACCTGACCTTATCTCACATGGTTGAATAGAGTGAGAATAATTTCCATATAGGTCATATTTCTGGATGTGTTTGCGCTTTTTTTTATGTAACGCCCATGAGCCCCATCCCTCACCCCTCTCCCCATAACTCTTAGTTATAGACTATCACCTCTTCTGATATTTTTGCCTTTTTAATAGTTCACGTTTTCGTCTTCCCGCAGATAAGATAAGACCGATATCCGGAGTGTGACCCTATAGAAGGACGATTCCTCGAAACACTCGAAACCCCGGGGACCACAAAAAATCAATAAATACCCCATCGACAGACAAAGCCATTGCTACAGCGTCAGACGGGTGCTGGTAAAGGCGTCGGATGGACCAGACATGTAAATATTGTGAAATCTATAAATTGAGCCGGATTGTGTAACCTCAGGCCTTGTCTTGGGAGTGGCCGCTCACCTCCCCATCGCTGCCGCTGCTGTATCACTCGGCATTACCTCTACACTCGGCTCCTTCGTCAAATCCGCTGCTCGAGAAGGTGAAGAGCTTTGACCAAAGGGATATTTTGCACTTCGGTTAATTAAGACGTTTTAAAGTAATTGCCTGGGAAAGCATCAGACGCCTCCCCCCGCCTCGTCCTCCCCATCGTATCGAACCCTCGCTCTTCAGATCCCGCGACCGCTCGCTGATGAAGTTAAGTGCACATTAAAGCTTTATTAACAGACGCCAATGGTGGTGGAATTTGGAGGGTGAGGAGAGAACGGTCACGTCTGAAGACACCCGAACTGGATTCTTGGACATACCAAAGAGTAGAAATATTCGGGTCTAAGACGATTGCTAACGATACCAAAAAGTCGACCATCATGGTCAAGAAGGTGGACAAGGAGCTCGCGACCTAATTGCTTATTGGACATGCCAGGCCGCGTTTTATCATGGAAACTTTTCGACAGCTGAAGCCTCCAGAGTTGTGGTCATGTTCCTCGACGCCAAGCGCCAGGCGACGGCGCCTAAAGCTGAAGAAAGGCCAGAGGTCACCCGAATCCGGTGGCGGGAGCGAGACGGAGGCGACCGCGGTCAAGGGGAAAAATCTGACGCCCCCTGCCATCGAGGTGACTCCATCCAGCGAAGATGATGCGTGGTCAAATTGCTCCACGCCAAGCGCGTCACCGAAGAGGCGCCGAGGTCTGCTGAAGAAATGGTTGAGTAGGAAAGATGGAGGAGGATGGTAAGTGATATCGTCATGAATTTTTTTTGGGGGGGGGGATGTAGTTTCTCCTCCCATCCTGTAGGTGGACTAGAAAGAGACAGAGGAGGATGCTTATAGTTATAGTTCCTTTGGTTTTTTTTTTTATGTAGTTACTCCTCACATCCTCTAGGTGGACTATAGAGAGAGGTTTCATAATCACATTACTTTATAGACACTGCGCCACCTATAGGATGGGAGGAATGATGGAGGAGAAGGCTAAAAATGTGGGGATAAGAAAATCACTGCTGTGAAAGCAAGCGATAAATCTGCAGATGTCGCAACAAGGACGTTTCCAGGGACAAATCTTTCATTTCCAACCTTGTCCCTGGGAGATGAAGGACAATGGAGGCTGCTGGCTATACTGTATATATCAAGGAGGGGCCTATGACTCCGAAGGGACCCTGGGAGGAGGAGGGCGCTCTACTGGCCCTTCAGTGGGAAATATTGACCTGATAGCAAGAGCTATCCTGAGGGTAACAGTCGGCGACTAGAGGGAGGGCTCGTTGGCACCTAGTACCCAGTATATGGCCATCTCAGTTTATGTCTCCTGTATATATGCCATGTCCTCCAGACTGCCGGCTTCCACGTCTTGACTACTAATACAGATATTTTATGCTCAGTTTTTTATGCTCGGTAATGGCCGACTTCCTCGCTGGCAGCTTCATTGCCAGGAATCTCCTGCAAAACTCAGCAGAGCTGACAGGTAAATCTTCATTAAAACCCGTGAAATGCCAACTCAGCGACGGCCTGGTATTGTGCTGACGCCAAGCAGAGGCGTTCTCCGGTGTTATAGCCAGTCCTGGTGGGATAATAAAGAGGACGTCACCCGCTACTCTGTTACATAGTCACACGACAGGGCTAGCGATAAGGGCAATGGTCCAGGACCTCTAACTTTTAGTAGCCACCTAGGAACAACATGAGTTTACCCTTCACTACCCTGGACCACCAGGGAACCTAAAATTAACACTTGTATTACCTTTACTATAGTTGTGCTGCCCCTAGTGTCTGCATATTGATACTACTGCATTGAGCAAAACATTTAGGCTTGAACCATGTCCAGTTGTTTCCTGTCCAATTTCAAGATCTGCGCTTGCTGTCATTGAATGGAAAGTTTCCTATATACATTGAAAGGGCAAACCCTTCCTGACCTTACACTTCTCACTGTAGGGATTTTGTTACAATGTATGGGTGCATGCACACTACGTAACGCCGGGCGTGTATGAGAGCCGTACACGCCGGCGTTACAGCAGGGCTGCCGAACACTTCCCATTCACTTCAATGGGAGCGCTCGTAAACGCCGCTGTTACGAGCGCTCCCATTGAAGTGAATGGGAAGTGTTCGGCAGTCTGCCGTAATGCCGGCGTGTACGGCTCTCATACACGCCCGGCGTTACGTAGCCTGCATGCACCCTATAAGTGCAGGTGAAAGCACTTAAAGGGATTCTACTATTAAAATCACATTTTTTTCTCGATCACACATAGGAATAGCCTTAAGAAAGGCTATTCTTCTCCTACCTTTAGATGTCTTCTCCACGTAGAATTCCCAGTTTTCGTCTGTATGCAAATGAGTTCTCTCGCAGCACTGGGGGCGGGCCTCAGCGCTCAAACAGCACCAGTGATGCAAGAGAACTCTCCAGCACCGCCTCCATCTTCTTCAGGAACAGCCTCGTGGCTTCTAACTTCTAGGCCTCGGGCAGAGCCGACTGCGCATGCCCACAGGCCACAAGAAAATGGCCGCTTACTTACTCCATAAGCGGCCATTTTCTTGTGGCCGGCAGGCATGCGCAGTCGGCTGCCCGAGACCTAGAAGTTAGAAGCCACCGCTGGAAGAAGACGCGAAAAAGACCCATTCCTGAAGAAGATGGAGGCGTCGCTGGAGAGTTCTCTCGCAGCATTGGGGACGCCCCCAGTGCTGTTTGAGCACTGAGGACCGCCCACAGTGCTGTGAGAGAACTCATTTGCATACTGGTGAAAACCCGGATTTCTACTGAAGACATCTAAAGGTAGGAGACGAATAGCCTTTCTTAAGGCTATTCCTACGTGTGATGGAGAAAAAAATGTGATTTTAATGATAGGATCCCTTTAAGGCATCAACCCCGAATCTAGGACTGGACAGAGATTACATCTGCCTGAAGCTATGAGGACATGCTGGGAGTTGTAGTATCACTACAGCCACAGGTTGGAGGATACAGAATAATAATAGCCTTGCTTCTCTTTCCAATCTCTAAATCTACGGTTCCCACTAGGTGGCGCTGTGATTCTTTATCATCATCAGCACAAGGTGTTCGCCTCCCCGAACCCACAAAATATTAGATTTTTTTTATTAATTTTTCTGTCCACAATAGGAGTCCACGTCTGACACTCTCTGCAACAGTAAGGACTGCGGTGAGTTACCGGGAACATAAGGTCCATCACAATCGCTGCATAAATAAGAGAATTGTGGGGCAGAACTGACAAGGTCAAGGCGAAAAAACAATGAAAAGTAAAGTCACTCGACAAACAGAGAACTGGGTACAAAGACACAAAGTAGCGATAGGATTACACTCTAGTCACATCCAGAGCTGCATTCAAATTTGTGGTTTAGTGTTTATTGAATAATCTGAGCAACCACAATGCATTGGTCAAGCCCGGGTTTACATCTATAATCAGGCAGTTTGCTTGGGGATCCCCCTCCCCAAATGGAATACTTTTTTTTTTTTTTTTAATTATCCAAATCATTATCTGTATTTAAAAAAAAGTGCTATATCCTGCAATTTTCACTCTGACCACTAAGCCTAACAATAGACTGCTAATTGCCAATTTTGTATGGGTTGTCTTTGCTGCAGTCACTTCATCTACATCACAGACAAATGATAACACATCTATAGATAACACCACTACATCCTCTACTGACAATAGATGATGTTATCTCCCCCTCCTTACACAGAGCATGCCTAGAAAACTCTCCCATAGACCTCAATGGGTCGGCTGCAGACTATTACTCCCTGTGGCCACGACTATGCTGTAAAGCAGATTGCTAAATGCTGTTAACAGAGCAGAGGAGAAGCTCAGACAACATGGCCGTCCTCAATAATAAAATCTAGAAAAATGATTACAAAAATGTATACATGTAAACCTCTAGAATGGTGAATGGTGGGGGGTAATCCAATTTTCCTTAACCCCGACTGTCCCTTTAACGTTCACCCCTCTTGTGTCAGTCTGTGCGTAACTTGTTTATCTGGAGACTGGCAAAGTGCCCGCCGCTACTAAAGAAGTCTGTGCACCAAGTCTGTGCCAGCCTCAAATCCCCCCCATCCCCCTCCTTAGTCATCCTCTAAGGCTACACTATCTGGCCGGGTTCCCTCCATCAGAGCTCCCTATATCCCTTGCACGCGTGCAATGTAGTCACCGGCGTTCCCTATTTGCACAGTCAGATCACCAGTTCTATGTTTATGGGTCAACAAACACAGCCTGTTACATTCCCAGTGCCCCCGCCCGCCCGTGTGCCCAGTCCGAGCCGTTCCTGGCATACAGGAACCTGGCTAATCTCACCTTCCAGCATTGTTTCCACAGAGCTGTACCCAGAAGAGGATTATCCGGGCGGCCGGCCTACATTCTCATTGTGGTTAATGCTCTGGGAGAAATTCCCTGCGGCTAATTAAAGGGAACCGTCACCGAGCACCCGGCACAAGGACAGGTGCAAAAGGGTTAAGTCAGGACAGGGCAGACGTCTCCTTTGACTTCCAAGTATATAAGAACAGAAGCCCAATAGACTGTAAGAAAAATTCTCGCCCCACGAGGGTCATTTTTAAAAAATTTTTGTACAAACGAATAGTCCAAGTGACTACGAGAAACTTTGTAATATACAGGCTGCATATCCGCATCGATCCGGAGCTGCGAGTAGGCGCCATTTTCTCCAGCTCACAGGCTGTCCACACCCGATGCACTTGTTGCGCCCCGCACAGCCAGGCCACATGTCAGCGTCGCTTCTGAGCTACAAGTATCCGCCATTTTCTTTGGCGCGCACACTGTCCATCGGCCCACCCACACAATGCCGTGAACCAATCGGAGACCGGCTGAAGGACCTGGGATGACGTCAGCTCGGGTCTTGAAGAGTAGCTGGAGCATACGTTCAGTGCTAGCGGTCAGTAATTCGGGGCATTTAGCAGCATATCAGGTAGCCTATGTTTCCTTCCAGGTGATCATCTAGGTATGTGTGAAATGTCATTCAAATCCATTCAGCCGTTTTGCCGTGATTGAGGAACAAACATCCAAACATCCAAACATCCAGGATTAAAGAAAAATGCCTCTTTCCCCATTTATCTGTTACATATAACATAGAGGTTTATGGAGAGGGGAGGGGGCTGCTAGAAAAGACACAAACATGTTGCTCTGCTAGGCTCTGCTGCAGGTTGTAACAAGAAAGCTTTTTTGACTCCACTATATCTAGTAAGATCGTGTGATGTACAGAATGAGACAGTAAACCAATGGCAACCAAGCTGCAGCCTCTTCCCTCCCTTCTCCATAGACTTCTGCTTATGAGACCAGATACATAGCTTTATTAAAGAAAAGATCTGAGTGAATGTCAAGAGGTGGAAAAGTGGAGAAGGAAGCATTATCTTTTAAGAAGACATATTGAAAAAAATGCCCTGGAGACTTCAAGAAAAAATTCTAACCCTATAAAGGTTTTGTTTTTTCTTAAGTGTACCCCCAATCATAAAATATATTTTCATAAATGAATATTAGAGATGGAAATAAGTAACTTTGTAATATATCTTATTAACGAAAAATGCTTTCTTTCCCACTTATCAGTTATTCCTTACATAGAAGTCTATGAAGAGGGGAGTGGAAGGAGGAGGCTGCTGGAAAAGAAACACATATTAGAGCTGCTAAGCTTTGCTAAGATAGCTTACCGTCTATCTAGTGTCATAATGCTCTACCACTGCACAGAATGAGGCAATATATCACTTACTAGCTGGCAGCAGCTCCCCCCTCCCCTCCATAGACTTCTGTGTGTCGGAATGTCTAAGGATAGGAGAGTTATTAGAGATAAGAATCTGAGTGAAAGGAGATCAGCCTAATAAGTGGAGAAAGAAGCATTATTCTATAATAAAATATATTACATAGTTTCTTATATTCACTCGCACTATACTTTTGTAATTTGTTTTTTATAATCGGGGGTGCGCCTTAAGGATCTCTACTTGTAGTTAGGGAACAGGTTCCGAAAAGCAAGCAGTCATGTGCGCAGTTCCTAAAGGATCTTCTGGATTAAAGGGGTTTTCCAGGTTTAATAATTGATGACCTATCCTCAGCCTATGGCACCCCCGCCGATCAGCTGCAGGAGCCCGAATGACCCCATTGCCCATAATGGGGTCCGTCTCGTGTCTGTTGCTTGTTAACGGTATGGTACGTCCAAAAAATAAGGATACACAATGGATAGCAATGAGGGCGGACACAGAAAGATTCGCTTTTCCCTGCGCACACGCAGAGAGAAAAAAGTCGGATTCGTCAAAAGCAGACACAAACAAACAAGAACGATCCCATTCACTGACAGCAAGCAGAGACCTTCAGGTGATGGGATGGTGCTGAAATACAGCTCTCAGGTAGCTTAGAAGGGGTCGGGTCCTTTCTGATACCCCCCTCGTAGGGTCATGTGATCACCCCTGAGGCGCACTTACTCACTGTACCAGCTATTTCCTCCACAGTCCTGACTATTCACTAGCCCGTGACTGATGTATAATCCCATTTCATGGCAGAGCTGTACGTGTTGGCGTTTGGCGCAGCTGTCCGACTTTCAGAAGGAAAATTGGGTTAATCGCCGCGACTGCTCTCCATGCGCAGAGGAGGAGGGGACCCAAATCTGAGGACCCTATACAACACATCATGACTTTATACATTGTGCAGATTCACTCTTATGGTCTGGATCTCCCAGGGCAGACATAGGAGAGGAACCACTGGTACTGGGAGAGGGGCAGGGTGCTGGCGCCCCCTGTGGTGACATCCTTTAGAAGGTGAGATGACCCTGTATTATGTTATGTGACACCCAGAGGGGGACAGGATGAGCTTCCAAGAACTAGGCAGTGCCAAGAGTCCACTTGGTGCCAGTGTCAGTGGACACTGTTTCCTCGCATTCCATTCCATGTCACATTATTACCTCCTCTTCACCCCTCCCTAACTTTTCCTTAAGTATCAAGGTTTTTTTCATTTTATAGGTACAACTGCCCACTGTGTAAACTGCCATTGGTCCCACCCATCGCTTTACTTCTCCTTGGTGTAGTCAGACAAGTTTATGGACATGGACAAGACTGTCACTGGCTGTCAGACAGGGGGGAGGGGAGGCAGGGATGACTAGAGAGGTGTTCCCTATAGTGGATTATTCGAAGTCCTTGTGCACATTAGAAGATAAGCGAGGATGGGAGCAGGGTGGTGGCAGTGAT